>NC_080546.1:47483908-47783908 GCF_028640845.1 Ahaetulla prasina | reverse complement strand
CACGTGGTAGTCTACTGACCCCAGACCTATTATCCTGCCCCAGCTGTTTTAAGAATTACATCTTCCTTCAGTTCCATCGTCCCATAGAAGGGACAGGTCTCTCTGAGGGGCTACTTAGATATATGAGTTTATATATACAGAAATAAATAATTCAGTTACCATGCAATATGAAACATCTAAAAAAAACCACATTTGGAATTAATACAGGAAAAGGACAGGTTCCGGTTCTTCTTTCTATCTATCTATCTATCTATCTATCTATCTATCTATCTATCTATCTATCTATCTATCTATCTATCATCTATTTATCTATCTATCTATCTATCTATCTATCTATCTATCCATCCATCCATCCATCCATCCATCCATCCATCTATCTATTTTACTAGCAGCCCATCTTACCATAGGGTAACTGGGTGACTTACAGTCATAAAACCAGCTATAGCTTCCAAATGCTCTTCAAGGGCACCATACAGACCATATTACAATAGTCCAATTATTCAGTATTTATTTTCAGGAAGATGAAGATACTAAGGAATGATGAAAAGACAGTAACTTGTTTTGTTTCCAGGAATTTATCCTTAAAAGGATAATACAACTTTGTATTCTCTTACCACACAATGATCTATTACATTTGAGCAGTTTCAATACCTCCAAATAAATCAGCATAGCCACAAAAGATTTATGGAAACAGGGGAGGAATATTGAGAGATTTACCTGAATGTGAAAATCTTATTATAATGTTGAACTTTTGTTATGTACAAATGAGTGAAACATGATTTCAGAATCCAGAATAAATTTCATAATTTGATTATTTTACTATTAAGTATTTATTTAATATTTAATAATTATATAGGATGGTTTATCATTGGTATTTCAGCCGTGATTGTTCAAATGAATATTTCTTCTCCTATAAAATATTGGAAATACAGTGAACAAATTGGATCATTTTGGTCATCAATGATGCCATAAAACCCAATGATAATAGAAAATGATTTGTGGCACAATGGAACAAATTTTGAAAGTTGCAACTCTTTTACAACCTGATATATTTTAACAAGCATGCTCCAGCAAGCAGAATCAAACTTGTAGAATTAACACAGCTCAGATTCTGTACTGACACAGTAACCTGAGTATGAAAACTATTCTATTCCATAAGGGGTGTGCATAAGAGCACCAGTGTGCCTACCATCCTTGTCCTAATGTTCCCTTTAGTTGTATTCATTTTATGTATTCAATTCATGCTTGTACTTATATATATTATTTAATATGTATTTGACAAAATAAATAAATAAATTTGCCTTGGTATTACAGTTGATACTGTCCAGCTGAATTTGGGATTTTTCTTTACTATAGCTTGCGGATTATTGTATGTCATTTGCTACAGCCTGTAGATTAGGAAACTGTGGGAAGATATAAATATCTTAAGAAAGTTGCTAACAATAAAAAGTAAGATACTTAAAATATTTTAATACTTTATTTGATATCAGATATTAAGAATATATTTGTTTATACTTATTTATGTTTACTTATGGTCAATTTCTTGACAAAAGGCATTTGTTGATAAAGTATTGATTGATTCTGTGCCGTCAGGTCCATATCAACTTTTGGTGGCTATATAAATAGATTCTCTCTAAGAGGAACTTTCCCCACTATTATTATTTGGGTCTTCCAACAGTGTACACATGCTATAACTGAATCCATCCACTTTGCTACTTGTCATTCTCTTCTCTTTCCATCTATGATAAAATACAGTGTATGTAAAAAGAGAAATAAATAAACTTGTCAGATTAACTTTCATTAAATGTCCAATCACACTTGACCAATAAATAATTATTCTATTCTGTTCTGTTCTGTTCTGTTCCATTCCATTCCAATTGTACATTCCTTTAAAAAATACTACATTGCAGTGACCCTTGAGTGGTCCTTGAGTGACAATATATTGTTTAGGGATCATTCAGATTTAGAAATTTACAGTGGCATTGAAAAAGATGTCTTACAACTGGTCCTCATCCTCAGGACTATTGCAATATACCCACAGTTCAGGGGATATTGCTGTGCAACTGAGATATATATCTATGACATTTGCCAAGATCATGTGATCGCCATATGCAACCTTTCCATCCAGTTTCTGATGACCAAAGTTAATGGAGGAAGCTGGATTCATTTAATGACTTCATGATTCACTTGACAACTGCAGTGATTCATTTTACAACCATGGAAATCAGGCACTAGCAACCATCTTGGTTAGCAATAGAAATTCTGGTCCTAATTGTGATTGTTAATAAATGACTATTTGTATAATTGTATTTGTTAATAGTTGCATGATTCCATATGCTTTTTTCCTGGGGGGGAAAAACATTGATTCCATCTTTGGAATAAATAGTAACTAAATTAATACTTGAAAAGTAAAACTGATCAAGAATTTAATTCTAGTTAGACACCACTCTTGGATTACACAATCATGCATGGATTTGTGCATCATCCATATGATGCATATACGTATGAGCCACAGTGGTTAGAATGCAGTACTGCAGAAGTACTACTTCTGCTGACTGCAGGCTGCCTGCAATTTGTATCTCACCAGGCTCAAGGTTGACTCAGCCTTCCATCCTTCTGAGGTGGATAAAATGAGGACCCAAATTGTTGGGGGCAAATGCTGACTCTGTAAACCGCTTAGAGAGGGTTGTAAAGCACTGTAAAGCGTTATATAAGTCTAAGTGCTGTTGCTATTGCTATCCAACATTAGGGTTTTATTTTCTACAGAATTATACATATTTTAAATTGATCTATAATAACAATAACAATAGCAATAGCACTTAGATTTATATACCACTTCACAGTGCTTTTACAGCCATCTCTAAGCAGTTTACAGAGTCAGCATATTGTCCCACAACAATCTGGGTCCTCATTATAATTTGTTTTATGGACTTAATCTGTTTGTTATTGCATATAATTCAGTTGTTGTATTAGGTTAGCTAGGTATATTCAGTTTAAAATTCAGCTGAGTTTGGGGGAATTATTTAGGGAATGGATACTATCTATTTTAAAATATCAGAAGTTCTTAACGGCATACTGGAACACACTTTATTTTTTATTCTATTTTAGATCCATTGTTTATCCAAAAATATTTCATTATTAGGACATTATTTATTGTTTTCTCATATTTATATTCTTTTTACTCATGCCCTCCACTTTTTGCGGGTTTTTCTTATGCTTTGTAGTACATAACTATTCAGTTTCTTATCTTGGTACCTCTGTCATTTTTAGTTGCTCATTTAGTTTCAAAAAGTATGCTAATAACTGCCTGTAATTTTCCCTAATGCACACAACACTTGTAAACCATTAAAAATTTTTTTATTGCATATTGTATCTATTTCGATTCTTTTTCTTCAACTTTTTTTTTTTTTGGAGGGTGGGGTGGGGAGAAGGACTGATTGGTCATGCTACTTACAGATTATTGAGTCCTTGTTTAGATCTGCAAACCTCAGTCTCATATAACCTGTGACAATTAATCTATTATTTCATGTTCTTACTTTATTGCCTCTACCATAGTAGGCAGAGCTGAGGGGGGGCAGTTAAATGTGTCAAAAGCTTAAAGTCCTTATGTTGCCACAAAGGTTCCAAGTCCAGCCCCCCTTGAATTCCATTGAACCTTATTTAGCACCAGTTTAGTGCTGACTGTTGACTCGATTTTTATGTACAGATTTGAAATAACAAATCTTCTGTGCTGCAGCTTAATGTACAGCCCCAGTCCTTTGTGCTCGACATTTACAGGCATACCAATATACACTAAAAAGCTTTTTTATTTGATAACCTGATAAAAAAGTGAAAGCTGGAACTATTTATTTGAAAGTTTATTCTTGCTCCACCTGATCTAGTTTCCAGGTAAGGGGTGGCATCTCCTTGTTTTGAACATATGGAAATAACAGAATGATCTAGTTACTGTAGATGAAACTTTTGTATGTGGGATAATAGACAGAATAAGATAGTCTGACATTCGGATAAAGAGAAAGAGAAAGGTACCTCACTCAATAGTAGTAACTGTGAGAGGGATCTTGGAGTCCTAGTGGACAACCATTTAAATATGAGCCAGGATTGTATAGCAGCTGCCAAAAAAGCCAACATAGTTCTAGGCTGCATAAACAGAGGGATAGAATCAAGATCACGTGAAGTGTTAGTACCACTTTATAATGCCTTGGTAAGGCCAAACTTGGAATAGTGCATCCAGTTTTGGTCGCCATGATGTGAAAAAGATGTGGAGACTCTAGAAAGAGTGCAGAGAAGAGAAACAAAGATGATTAGGGGACTGGAGGCTAAAACATATAAAGAATGACTGCAGGAACTGGGTATATCTAGTTTAATGAAAAGAAGGACTCGAGGAGACATGATAGCAGTGTTCCAATTTCTCAGGGGCTGTCACAAAGAAAAGGGAGTCAAGCTATTCTCCAAAGTACCTGAGGGCAGGACGAGAAGCAATAGGTGGAAATTAATCAAGGAGAGAAACAACTTAGGACTAAGGAGAAATTTCTTGATGGTTAGAACAATTAATCGCTGGAACAACTTGCCTCTAGAAGTTGTGAGTGCTCCAACACTGGAAGTTTTTAAGAAGATATTGGATAACCATTTGTCTGAAGTGGTGTAGGGTTTCCTGCCCGAGCAGGGGGTTGGACTAGAAGTCCCTTCCAACTATTATTCTGTTTTTTTCTGTTAAAGGGGACTTGGAACAGGGGACCCAGGAAAAAGTCTAGCAGACTGGTGTGAAACACACAGGGCCTTTCCTCCACTTTACCTTTCTCTCTCTCTCAAAAAGCCAACATAGTTCTAGGCTGCATAAACAGAGGGATAGAATCAAGATCACGTGAAGTGTTAGTACCACTTTATAATGCCTTGGTAAGGCCAAACTTGGAATAGTGCATCCAGTTTTGGTCGCCATGATGTGAAAAAGATGTGGAGACTCTAGAAAGAGTGCAGAGAAGAGAAACAAAGATGATTAGGGGACTGGAGGCTAAAACATATAAAGAATGACTGCAGGAACTGGGTATATCTAGTTTAATGAAAAGAAGGACTCGAGGAGACATGATAGCAGTGTTCCAATTTCTCAGGGGCTGTCACAAAGAAAAGGGAGTCAAGCTATTCTCCAAAGTACCTGAGGGCAGGACGAGAAGCAATAGGTGGAAATTAATCAAGGAGAGAAACAACCTAGGACTAAGGAGAAATTTCTTGATGGTTAGAACAATTAATCGCTGGAACAACTTGCCTCTAGAAGTTGTGAGTGCTCCAACACTGGAAGTTTTTAAGAAGATATTGGATAACCATTTGTCTGAAGTGGTGTAGGGTTTCCTGCCCGAGCAGGGGGTTGGACTAGAAGTCCCTTCCAACTATTATTCTGTTTTTTTCTGTTAAAGGGGACTTGGAACAGGGGACCCAGGAAAAAATCTAGCAGACTGGTGTGAAACACACAGGGCCTTTCCTCCACTTTACCTTTCTCTCTCTCTCAAAAAAAGCCAAATTCAAAGGATTGGCTTTTCAATTTCCATAATAGTTCAAAATCTAAAATCAGAAAAGTTCTTCTCTTAAATATACACTTTAAAAAAAATCTTCTTATTGACAAACTTTTGATTGGTTCATATTGTAAAGTGTTGACCTGGATACCAGACAAAGCCAAAACATAATTCAGACATACTTTTAACAGCTTTAAACTAAATTCTTATTTATTTTTGAAAGGTTTTGCCATTTGGTTTTTAAAAGCACAATATGCTTTTTCTTTATACTGATGGTTGTTTTGTGCCTCATTTCTCTATCCCGAGCTCTTTAGATGGGTTGACCCAAAGTACACTTAATATTTTTCAAGGACTGACTGTTGTATAACACTTAGAGCTCTGTATTCTCCATTTCAGGATGAAGCAGTTTTTAAATATCCACGGGAGGCAAACAAATGAATAAAGAACAGATGCTTACCCTTTTCAAGACATTATAAAGTTTTTACAAACTTCAAATGGGTCTGATTGCAATTAGGCATCTCAATCTAAAGAAAAAGATGCTACCCCTATTTTGGCTAGAAGTACAGACCAAGAATGTCCATTGTAGAGCATTATATTTTTAATTTGAGATGGCAAAACTTGGAGTTTACCCATTGTTTTTAATTACTGTGGCTTTATTTGTAAATTAACAGCATTTATTTATTTATTTATTTATTTATTTATTTATTTATCATATTTTTATACCGCCCTTCTCCGAGGACTCAGGGCGGTGTACAGCATAGATAAAACATAAATATCAAAAAATTTAAAATACAATATTCATTAAAAATGTAATTCAATGAGCTGAGTATTTAAAATAAATAAGTAAAATTATAAAACCAAATTAAACCCCCTTAAAAACGCCACCAACGAACCCTCAATTAAAATTTATCATTAGGCCAGCCCTGCTTGGTGAAAGAAGAAAGGTACCATAAATCCTGCAAAGGTACCATAAATTTCTGGTGCCTACCATTTCTAAGGATTAAGAAACTAAATTCTTTAGCACCACTGTTAAGCTCCTTTCCATGCAGAATAAATGACCATCTCTAGCATTATTATTCTTTAGAAGAGGCAATTCATTGAGACCTCCTTGTCTATTTCCCAATGATTGGCAATACAAATGAGGTTCCCTAGTTTTAGTTCCAATTATTTAATGATAAAAATAATCAAATAATAATAATAATAATAATAATAATAATAATAATAATAATAATTATTTAATTTTTAAAATCATGTTTTAGTTGTCTGTTTTGCTGTTTCTTTGGTAACTACCCAGAGCTACTTGTTTAAGATGGCCCTATAGCCGTGATGGTGAACCTATGGCATGCGTGCCAGAGGTGGCACCCAGCATCCTCTCTGATGGCATGTGAGCCATCACCCCAGTTCAGCTCTGCTGTGCATGTGTGAGTGCCTCCCGCCGACCAGCTGGTTTCTGGGTCTCTGCCACGCATTTGCAGGGGCAGGGGGTGTGCGGGGGCTCACAGGTGCATGTGTGGGGGCAGGGCACATGCGGGGGCGTGTGTGCATGCACAGGAGTGGGGCGCATGCAGGGGGCATGGATGCATATGTGGGGGTGCACATGCAGGGGCGCACGCACATGTGCAGAGGCAGGGCACGTGCACGGACGTGCACGCACATTACATTTTGGGGGTTTGGGCACACATACACGCATTTACCCGGCCGTACTTTGGCCACTCGGTCCGGAAAAGTTTAGCCATCACTGCCCTATACATTGAATAAATAAATATATAAATACAAAAAAGGCTCTAAACTAAATTCTAAGCATGGTTGCTACGGAATATAAAAGCCAAAACTCTAATCTGGATTTTAAGCAGAATTGTGCTAATTATTGTGGCTTTCAGTTTATAAATTGGACATCAGAGCCTGTTGCTGAATTTTTCACATGCCAAATTATCAGATTGTAGTTCTTTCTTCTTCTTATGCCAATCATTCCCACTCCTTTTTAGTTGGTTTCTGTTTTTGAGGACCTGGTGGAATGAAGTGAACTAACCTGGTCAGCTATGGACATAATCATTTTCTTAAAAAGGGTGGCTAAATTATCCAGTTGTGGGTTTGGGCGAAGTGTAGTGGATAAATTAATTAGTTTCTCAAGCATGATTTGGAAGGGGCACAGCTGTTTCTGGCCTGAAGCAGTCCTGTCAGTCAAGCAACTTCCATTATGGCTCTTTTAAAGCAGGGGTCTCCAACTTTGGTCCCTTTAAGACTTGTGGACTTCAATTCCCAGAGGACTCTGGGAGTTGGAGTCCACAAGTCTTAAAGGGACCAAGGTTGGAGACCCCTGTTTTAAAGGTAAAAGGTGCATTCCTCCTATAGTGGAGGTTGATATTATTATTCCACTGATTTTCAAAATTGAAAGGAATATCCACAGTAATGTGGATAAAAAAGCTAAGTTCTGGCTTTTTCCCCCTTTCCTAAAAGAGTGTGAAATGATGAATTATTAAGGCATTAAATCATTTGGAAAAAAAATCTTAGGCATTAAGTATGCAGTATATTAGGAGATTTGTATCCTCAACTAGAGAGATGCAATTACATTGCAATAAATATTCCACTTATACCTTATTTACAACACTGTCATAGCACAAAGAAGGCAACATATTCTTGTCTATGGCATCTCAATGTTAGAGATCAATCACCACTCTCAGTTCTCATCTGGCAAACACCAGGTTGCCTAGGCTATTATTGCATACTGTAGAGCTGGGTAGAACTGTAGACAACCCCTTTGGCCTAGTGCTTAAGGCTACAGGCTACAAATCAGAAGGTAGTGAATTCTAGTTCCACTTTAGGTATGAAGCCAGATGGATGATCCTCAGCCCTAGGAAGGAGGCAATGGCTGATCACTTCTGAAATCTTGCCAAAAAAAACCCTGCAAGGACTTGTCCAAATAGTCATCAAAAATCAACACTGATTAGGAGGCACCTCCCAAAAGAAGTAAAACAAACAGAAAAAAGGAGAAGCAGAGATTTGGGCTTTTTTCTAAGAATTTATCTTCCATTGATTCTCTTCCACTGACAGCTAAAGTAACTTTGGTAACAGACTGGAAAATAGAAATAGAAAACTTGGGTACAGTAGAACCTCTGGTCATGACCATAATTCGTTCCATAACTTTGGTCGCAACCCGATTTGGTCATGACCTGAACCTAATTTTGGAAATTTGGCGCTTACAAAAAAAAAAAAAATGGTGCGGAAGGGGAAATCAGCCGCGAAAGAAAAAAAATGTGATTTTTTTTGGTAGGAACCCGATTCAGTCATGGTCAGAAGCGTTCGTGACCAGAGGTTCTACTCTATATCCTATTTTATTGTTGGCAGGCTAGACCAGATGTTCTATGCTATCTCTAGCTATCACTTAGCTGACCATCAATTCATTCATGTCAACTGTTTCTATCTTCAAAAGCCATTACAAAACCTGTAACTATGCAACAGGGGTAGTTGCAAAGAAGTAGTAGTTTGGTATAAACCAGTAGAGCTTTGCCGGGGTAAGCACTGTTAACACCTGAGTGCTGAGGACCTGGGTCTGTAATAAGAAATTAAGAAAAAGGAGGACAATAACCTTTGGAGATCACAAATAAGTGGAAACTAAGGGGGAGATAAAGCGGTACTGATGGATAACTTGTCACTGTAAAAAAATTAAAATAAGGGGCCATTGAGTATGGGAAGGATTTTTTAAAGGAGTAGACAGATAGAGAATAAAGCTCAGGCATTAGGAAAGGTATAAAAGTAATCAGTGTGCAAAAGATGCACCAGCAGGTGAGGAAGAAATGCAGTGAAGAAGGGTAGCTTTGGTGAAGCTACCCTTTAGTGAGGGAGGGTAGCTTTGAGAAATAGGAAAAAGAAGACAAAAATGTTATATCAAAGAAGAATAGCATAAATGGTTTGAGAATAAGAGACTAGGTTTTAAAGCAAGAGACAAAGGTGATTTGTGAGCGAGGGAAATATGGAAAGGAACAGCTTAAAGATTTTCTCTCTGTAGTACTCTACTCCCTACAACTAACAGGGAGAGAGAGAGCAAGGGTGCCAAAAAAAATAAGAGTCTCAATTAACAATGCTTGACCAACAGAGGAGAGAGAAGCTGACAACTCACTAGCAAGGGAATTGCCAACTGAATCATCTGATTGAACCTTGAAGCATCAGGAGGAAATGACTGGAAGTGAAATGGACTAGATTAAGACAGATGGAAAAGATCCAAGTAGGAGCAAAGCAGAGGAAAGTGAGAAAAGTACTGCATGTCCCAGCTGTTGGCTCTGGCCTTTTTCAAGGGAGGAGAAAGAGTTGGTTCATTTAAATATGCATTGAACCTTTAAGAAGATGGAAAGCTGGGTTTAAAGCAAATCTTCTCTGTAGGAGAAAAAGAGGATTCATCTCAACAAACTCAAGTAGTGTTTAAATTACTTTTATTTATGTGTGATACTGTGAATATGGCTGTGGATTCTTTATTACAAGCAGTAGAGCTTTTCTTCAGTTGGAGGTATTAATATTAATATTAATATTAATATTAATATTGGTTCTTTGAACATTTGCCAGATGTTCAGACTGGGTTTGGCATTTTTGTCTACCAACTGAATCATTTCCAAGGACCTGGGTTTAGGCAGATGTGGTTGTTTGATGGTGTTGAGAGATTTTATTATTTATTTATTTATTTAATTTGTCAACAAGTACAAGGAAACAAGTATCAGTATAGACAGAGACATGGACACATGAAAAATGGCACAAATAAATGGATATAAATAAGCAAAACATAGCCATAAACACATAAAATGAGTACAGTACACATAAAATGTACAAATTTTGTCACAGGATGTAAGCTGTTCTGAGTAAAGCTGCCTTTTGCAATTGACTGATGGTGGATTTCTAAACGCTGATGGTGTTCAAGTGGTGCTCCAATTGCTTTGGAATTGCACCTGTTACTATTGGTATTACTTTTGCTTGCTTTTGCTACAATCATTCT
Source organism: Ahaetulla prasina (assembly GCF_028640845.1). Taxonomy (NCBI): domain Eukaryota; kingdom Metazoa; phylum Chordata; class Lepidosauria; order Squamata; family Colubridae; genus Ahaetulla; species Ahaetulla prasina. The sequence goes on along the minus strand of NC_080546.1, from coordinate 47,773,423 downwards.
ATTTCTATTTGGAAGTCTTTATATTTTGTTATCTTCTCCAGTTCTTTCTCTTTCATTCTGCTGTCTCCAGGTACTCCACTAGTCAGAATTTTTTGGCTTTCTTATCAACAATTGTCTTTTTTATCAACAATTGTTAAGTCTGGGATGTTATGTGGCAAGTGCCTGACTGAATTCTAAAAATCCAGAGAAATGTAACTTCTTCATTTTCTATGCTTTTTTTAAAAATTTTATGGTCACGCAAGTTCTTGCTTGAAGACAAATGATATTTGTTGCAGATCTTCCAGTGCACTATTGTTGCTACTTTGTCATGCTGCTACTTGTAGTCAGTTTGGGTGATTTTGTGGCAACAGGTAACCAGGTGATCTACTATATCTTCAGCTTCTTTGCAGATATGGCATTTGCTATCTATTGCTGTCTTCTCAATTCTGGCTTTGTGTACATTAGTTCTTAAGGCCTAGTTTTGTGAAGCTAGAATTAGCTCTCTGTCTTTTTATTCAACATTCCCCCTCTTATTCACTGCCAGATCCTGTTATTATCTCCTTTTCCTGCTATTTTTTAGTGTACTGGCCATGTAATGCTTTGACTTCCTATGCCTCTTTCTCTTCTTCATTTTTTAGGCCAATTTGGTGTCTCCAATACTTAGTATGCCTTCCTGGTATACTAACTTCAGTGCATTATCTTCACTGTCCTTTACATATTCTACCAATGCCCCTTTTTCTTCTTCAATCATCTAATGTCATCTAAGTAGTCCTCGACTTTCAACCACCACAGAGCCCAAAATTTATGTTGCTAAGTGAGACACTTGTTAAGTGAATTTGTCCCATTTTACAACCTTTCTTGCCACAATTTTTAAGTGAATCAATGCAGTTGATAAGTTAGTAACCAGCTGTTAAGGGAATCTGGCTTCCCCATTTACTTTGCTTGTCAGAAGGTTGCAAAAGGAGATCACATGACCTTGGGACCCAATAATGGTCATAAATATTGCCAAGCATATGAATTTTGATCACATGACCATAGGGTGCTGCAAAGGTCCTCTGTGAAAAATGGTCTTAAGTCACATTTTTCAGTGCCATTGTAACTTTGAACAGTCATTAAATGAACTGTTGTATGTCGAGGACTACTTGTACTTGCACCCATTTTTCTTGGTAAGTAGAGCCTGTCAATATCATTGTGTAGATGAAGGGCATGATTCATTGTCATTACTTTTCTGGTCTACCTATCCAGAGCCTTTTGTTCTGCTTGAGTCCAGGCTACTATTCAGCAGTGTATCTAAAGACTGGAATTACCCAGGTGTTGATTTGCCTTGATGGCATTTTGTCCACTGAGCTTTGATTTTAAAATCTTTTTCATTCTCCTGATGTATTCATGTCTAACCTTTTTCTTGACTTCACTGTGCTTAATGTTGTCAGCTTGAAGGATGCCCACTTATTTATACTGATCATCTTCACCCAGACTCTTGATATTATTTCCGTAGAGCATGTTGATTCTGACACTATTTCACTATTCTTCCATGTTTCATTGTAATGGCACATTTGCAAGCATGCCAAACTCCTTTGCAATATCTTGGCTGTATATATGGACAGTGTTGAACAACAATTCTATTTTAGATTTTCCCATATAGCTTCAAATCGTCCATGTGAAGGAGATGGAGTAGTCTGATAATTTTTTCTGATATTTGATAACCATAGCCTGAATTATTCAATATTGTTAACAATCAATATTGTTAATAGATGAATCAGTGCAATGACAAACAGTAGTGAGGATAGTGAGTCTCCGTAGAAGATTCCTCTCTTGATGTTAACCTCTCCCATTCTATCACCATTGACCAACAACCATGTCTTCCATTGTGCCATTGATCTTTGCACAAAGTTTCTCATGATTTTACTGACTACTGCTATTTCTAGGCACTTGATTATCCAATCATGAGGCAGGAATTCAAATGCCTTCCTGTAATCAATCCATTCTACATTCATATTGGTCTTCCTTCTCTTGCAGTTGTCCAGAATAAATTGATCTTTTTTTCCTCTGCTGTTTGGGCAATTTCCTTTCTTCCTGGGTATAAAGAGTTTATATTCAACTAGATGCTGTTGACTGCATTAACTATCACACCAGTTAGTAATTTGAATGTTGGTGGTGAGCTGGTAATTGGCTTATAGTTATCTAGTGCTGCCCTTTTTTCTGGATCTTTCAGTATCAGGTAGGTTTTGCCAAATACTAGCAACTCTTCAATTTCACCTTGAAGTATGTTATTAAACTGCTTGGCAACAAGGGAGTATAAGAGTAGTCAGATGTTTCAACCAAAATCCACCAAATCATATTCACCTTGATTCTTGATCTTCCTTGCTCTTTTGTCTACCATTTCTGCTGTTATTACTAATCCTTTCATTTCAACTTCTTTTTTTTATTCTTATCCACCTCTTTTAATTCTTGATTTTTCCTGACAAAATTTTAATATGTCACCATAAGTTAACCATTTGTATTTACTCATCATTTCATTTCCATGAAATGCTACTTGTACTGAGAACCACAAAGGTATTGACCTAGTTCACATACAAGTGGTTTGTTTGTTTTTGGCTTTATTGTTATCATAATTGTTTATGGAAAAGTTATCATATTTGGGCTGAAACCACTAAAAGCAGCAAAAACATTGAAAACTTTAACTTATTACTACCATGTAGTAGTTAAAAGTGAAAGCCAGCTTAGTCTAGTGGCTAAAGCATCAGACTACAATTGAAAGATCATGAATTATAGTGACCGATGCAAAGAAGTTAAGCAGTTCTGCCATCTCGCTGTTGCCTGTCACCTTCTTACCCTGTTTTCCCATTAGTAGATTGATAATTTCTTTGACTTTCTTCTTGTCCGTGGGTTTATGCTTGAGATTAGATCCTAAAAATTGTTTTCCTTCCCCTTCCAGTTTTAGTTTAGAGCCCTTTGGATAAGCTGAGCCAATTGTTCTCCAAACACATTCTGGTTCTTGTGAGGTATAGCCCATCCCCTTCCTGTAGATAATGACAGGAGCCCTTCCTGTAGATAATGTAAACCATGGTCAAGGAATCCAACGTTCTCTCAATGGCACCATCTCCTGAGCCAGTGGTTTACTTTTAGAATTAGTATAAACTATAAGTGTAACAATGTACACTTAATTGATATTTGATTGATATTTATACTTGAATGCATTCAAAATAAACATAACTAAAGTCAATATGCTGAAATTGACGAATTCCTACCCATCTTGGTCTATTCAGTATTGGGCAAAATATGTTGGCATGCCTCATAGATTTATTTTGTGTATAACAGTATTCTACAGAACACTTCAGAGGATATGTCTCTTTGGTCCAGGGGAACTGTCATAGACAAGAACTATCATGAAGCTTTAGTGAAGCTCAGAAGGGGCTCAGAAGCTTGTTAAGAGTCATTATCTGAAGGACAGTGGAAGATAAATAAGCAACTCTGGGGGGAAAAAGTCATGAAGTTCAAGGAGAATAATAACACAAGGACTGGAAAGAAGAAGCTCCATATCCCTTTACTTTCTAGCAAGGTTACATGGTCAACTCTTAGACTGAAGCTAGTAGCATCAGAAGACCTGTTCAACTAAGGACAGAGGTTTACATTATTTATGAACTGTGGTTTCTTTAATTAATGGACTCTTGTTTACCCCCTTTATTTTGTTATTTAAAGATTTGGTTTAAAATTTCATTGATTGCTTAAAAGGGTTTATTTCTGTTTTTCCCTACTTGTAAAATAAATCTTAGATTTTTCATTGGAAATTAAGTAAATTAGTCTCTACATTTCTCCATTGTTGTTGAAGGAGCTTGAGAGTTGCCATGCAGATACCCTGTACACAGGCTACACTACTACAAGAAATATTGACAATTGCACCTAGAATGCATAATAGAATATTGAATACAGAATACAGAGTTGGAAGGGACTTTAGAAGTCATCTAGTCCAACTCCTTGCTAAAGCAGGAGACCCTATATTCTGGTCAAATGGCTGTCAAATCTCTTCTTAAAAGCCTCCAGTGTTGGAACACGTACAACTTTTGGAGGTAAGCTGTTCCATTGATTAACTGTTCTCACTGACAGGAAAATTCTCCTTAATTCTAGGTTGTATTTCATTCAAATCTAGGTTGTATTCTCTTTCTTCTTCTAATTAAAGAATTAATTTCCTTAATCCTAGGTCTGTTACTTCTTCTTTTTTTTTTTTATTCAAAAAGTTTTACAAAAAATTTTTTTTTCCCCTCCCTTCGCAACCCCCCTCCCCCCCCGACTTCCCGGAACGAGCACAAGGTATAGTTAAAAATAAAACAAACATATGCTAAAAAATTTTCATCCCAACTTAATTGTTCCCCTACAATCATCAATTTCTAACTTACCCCAAAAGCAATCAAAATAATACATCATAATCATTCAAAAACAGTCTGATAACTCTTAGTCTGATATCTACGTTGAATATAGTCAATCCATTTTTTCCATTCCTTTAAGTATCTTTCTTGCGTATTGTCTTTCAAAAAGGCTGATATCTTCGCCATCTCAGCCAGATTGGCAACTTTCAATATCCATTCTTCTATTGTTGGTACTTCTTTTTCCTTCTAATATTGTCCTATTAGTAATCTTGCTGCAGTTATTAGATTTAAAATCAATTTAGTCTCAATTACTGTACAATCCGTAATAATTCCCAACAAGAAAAATTGCGGCAGGAACTTTATCTTCTTTTTCAGAACATTTTGTAAAATCCACCAAATTTTTATCCAAAAGGCCTTTATGTCCTTACAGGTCCACCAAATGTGAAAATATGTAGCGTCATCACAATTACATCTCCAACATTTTGCTTGCATTTCTGGATACATACACGATAATTTTTTAGGATCTAGATGCCATCTATAAAACATTTTATAAAAATTTTCCCTCAGATTCTGTGCCTGCGTGAATTTAACATTTCTAACCCAAATTTTTTCCCACGTTTCCAATAATATTGGCTCCTGAAAATTTTGTGCCCACTTTATCATACAGTCCTTTACCAAGTCCCTTTCAGAATCTATTTCAAGTAACACACTATACAATCTCTTTATATGCTCCTGAGACTGATTTCTAATTTGCTTTACCAAATTTCCCTCGTTCTGCTCTATACCAATTCTCTGATCTCCCTTCCATCTAGCACGTAGTTGCTCATATTGAAACCAAGTATAATTTTTCCTTCCTCTCTTAATACTTGCAGAGATTTTAACTGCAAATTACCTCTTTCAGTATACAAAAGATCTTTATATGTAATCATTTCCTGATTCTGTTCTATGTTTATATTTTCTACTGTATGTCTAGGACTTGCCCATATAGGAACCTTATAATTTAGTTTATAAGAGTATTTTTCCAAACACAGAAGGGCATTTCTTAGCACATGATTTTTAAAGGCCTTATCCACTTTTTGTCATAAATTAAATATGCATGCCATCCATATAGCAAATCATAACCTTCTATATTCAAAATTCTGTCCTCTGTTAAATTAAACCAATCACTTATTGCAGAGAGCAGCTGCTTCATAATATAATTTAAAATTAGGCATTTTAAACCTCCCTTTCCGAGAATCTTGAATTATTTTCATTTTAACCCTAGCTTTTTTACCTTCCCATATAAATTTGTTAATTCCCTTCTGCCATTCCTCAAGATTCTTATCTTTCTTAATTATTGGTATCATCTGAAAGAGGAATAAAAATCTAGGTAAAACATTCATTTTAATAGCAGCAATTCTCCCAGCAAAGATAATTGCAATTTTTCCAAACAATCAACTCCTTCTGAACTTTTTGCCATAAAACCTCATAGTTATTCTTATACAATTTCACATTTGATGACGTAATATAAACCCCTAAGTACTTAACCTTTTTTACAATTTCAAATCCTGTTACTTCCTCTAGTTTTTCTTTCTGTTGTCTGGCCATATTTTTATTATCACTTTTGTCTTTTCTGATTTACCTTAAACCCTGAGACATTCCCATATTGATCAATTATTTCCAACAAAGATTTACTAGAATTTATAGGGTTTGTTAAAGTAATCACCAAATCATCTGCAAAAGCTCTTAACTTATATTCATACTGTCTAACTCTAATTTCCTCTATCTCCTTTACTTCGTATTTTATCCAATAATGGTTCTAGAGTTAAAATAAACAATAATGGTGATAAACGACATCCCTGTATTGTTCCTTTCGCAATCATAAACGGTTTTGTCAAGCTACCATTGATTATATTCTGTGCTGTTTGCACTCCATAAATTGCCCTAATTATTCTTAAAAAACCATCTCCAAATTGCATCTTTTCTATTAATTTAAATAAAAAATCCCAATGCAATCGATCAAAAGCTTTCTCTGCATCGAGAAAAATAAATGCTGCTGGAATAAAATTTTTCTTTTCTAAGTACTCCAGTAAATTAACAATCTGCCTAACATTATTCCTCATCTGTCTCCCTTTTATAAATCCAGATTGATCATTATGAATTCTTCGCTGCAGAATCAACATTAATCTATTAGCTATTATTTTAACAAAAATCTTGTAATCATTATTTAAAAGTGAGATTGGCCTATAATTCCCAGGTTTAGAACAATCCTGTTCCTCTTTTGGTATCAATGAAATAAAAGAGGTTCTCCATGAGGGGGGAATTCCCCCTCCTAGTTGTATCTGATTAAATAATTCCTTAAGTGGACCTAACATCTCATCCTGTAAATTCCTATAATAACTAACTGTGAGCCCATCCGTACCAGGAGATTTCCCCATTTTTAATTGTTTAATTACCAAAATAATTTCTTCCGAAGTTATAGGCCGATTCAGTTCGTCCATTTGTTCTAAAGTTAAATTTTTAACCTTATATTCCTTCAAATAATTATCAATATCCCTATTCAATATATTATCTTTAAGATATAAATTTGTATAATATTCTAAAAAAGCTTTTTTAATTTTATCCTGTTGATATCTCTCTTTACCTTTATATTCTATTTTTTCTATAGTACGTTGTTTTTGTCTTTTCCTTAAAGTATATGCTAACCACCTACCAGGTCTATTTGCGTTACAAAAAGTATTATGTTTGGCATATTGTATATTTGTTGCCACCTGATCAGCCATTATCATATTAAATTGATTCTGTAGTAACTTTATTGCATCTTTAAGTTTTTGATCATGTGGATTATGTATTAATAATTGTTGTTTCTTATAAATTTCCTCTTCTAAATACCTACGCTGTCTTTGTTGCTTATTTCTCTGTCTATTATTAAGATATATTAATACACCTCTCATAAAAGCTTTACTGAGTCCCAAACCATTTCTATCGATGTTTCATTATTCAAATTATAATCAAAAAATTCTTTCATCTGCTTTTTACATTGATTTACATTATCCTGATATCTAAACAAATTTTCATTTAATCTCCAAGTTCTTCTACCCTCTTTTCCATATTGCAATTCCATCCAAACAGGACTATGATCAGACAAACATCTTGGAAATATCTTAGTTTTCTTCACCCTAAAAAGCAAATCATTAGAAATTAAAATAAAATCAATACGTGAGAAGGATTGATGCCTATCAGAAAAAAGTATAGTCTCTTTCCTCCAAATTCGCAGTCACCATACATCTCTTAACTCAAAATCTTCTATCATATCAAAAAAGGATTTAGGCAGCTTTGCATGTGCAGGTATCTTCTTGGAAGAAATTCTCTTGTCCTTTCGTGTATCTATTACTCCATTCCAATCTCCCAATATAATGCACGATTTATAATCCCATAGATTCAACTTATCATATAACATTCTATAAATTTTTCTTGTTGCTGATTGGGTGCATATATACCAAGCAAGAGAGTCCTTTTGTTTCTATTGTAAGTTCAATAGCAATATATCTTCCGTGAATATCTGCCTCTATTAACTTGGCTGGTATATCTTTTCTCAAATAAACCACTATGCCATGTTTTTTCTCCAAAGCTGAAGCAACAAAATGTTTACCTAACTTTGAGTTTATTAGGTACTTTTGATCTGATAATTTAATATGCGTTTCTTGTAAGCAAATAACATCATTTTAAATTGTTTCAAATAATGAAATATTTTTCTTCTCTTCTGAGCTGAGTTCAAACCATTGACATTCCAAGTCAAGATTTTATTTGCCATTACTGGGCTGCTGAAGCCTTTGAGCAATCAACTGAAGATCGCCTCCCGTATCTTCGGTCGTGCTCCTCCCACCGCTTCTGTAGCAGAATCCTGAACTTTACTTTGAGTTTGTTGCTCCTTTTCTTTACGCTTAAGGGCTCCCCTCGTCAGTCTTTGTTCTTGTGGTTGTTCCTCTGATGGTAACATCACTGGAATCACCTCAGCTTCCACACCCATTTGAGTCTCTTGAATTCTTTTTCTATTATTTCTATTTCAAATTTCAGCACTGTAGAAAGAAAATCTTTGGCCTTAAGCACTGTGTCCATACGATATCTCCTTCCTTGATAATACACTGTCAAGCCAACTGGAACCTCCCATCTAAATTGAATCTGGTATTTCTCAAGTTCTTGTGAAAAATGTAAAGTCCTTTCTATCCCTTAACATCTTGGGAGGAATCTCTTTCAAAACCTTCAACTCCTGTTCCCTATTTTCAAGTTTTTCTGAAAAGCAACTTGCAAAATTTGATTCCTCACTGTTCTTTTCAAAAAATAAACCACAATGTCTCTAGGAAGTTTCTTTTGCCTAGCAATCCAAGAATTAACTCTATAAATTTTGTCAATTTGATAAGCAACCTCTTGTGGGTCAAGTTCAATAAATTCAGCCAGAGCTTCTGATAAAATTTTTTAAATCTTCCCTTTCTCCTCATTCAAACCTCTAATTCTCAGAGCTCCTTCCATCATTCTATACTGCATCACCACCACTTGATCTTCATTTTATCCAATTTGATTTGCATTCCCCATTCTATTTTCTATTTGTTGATTTGACTGAACAATTTCTTGCACCTCCTCCTCCACCACCTCCAGTCTTTTGCCAAACCTTGAAAAGCCATCAAGATATCTTCTTATTTTTTATTATTCTCTTTTATTTCTTCTCTTATTTTCTCATTATTATCCATAATCTCCTTAAACCTTTCTTCAGACACTTTCCCTTGCTCTTTAATCAGATCTTCTAAAGCTGGTTCAGAACCCCTTCTACCCCCAGTCTTAGGTGGTTTAGTAGCCATTTCAATTTTAAAATTCACAAAATATAAGTCTAGAAACTTCTCTTTTCCCCTTTAAGTATAGGAGAGCTCAGTTCACTTCATTAAAATCCACACATAACATTTCTTATCTTCTTAGTTGCACAGACTGTTTGAAATTCCATTCGTCACTTTCACTCCCATTCAGGCGCCATCTTTAAGAGTCAATTAAAACAAAGGAAAAAAATTTTTCTCTTTTTTAGAAGGTAGAAGTCAGGAAATCAAAAATACTTGCAATCCAATAATTGTCTGCTGGCACTCATTCCGTCTGCTTAAAGAGATCCATAAAGATAAGACAATTAGCAGAGATGGACACTTTCTTCTTTTCCTGCTTTTGCAGGAGCGCACTGAAGTCGGAGCTTATGGCAGGAATATTTATGGGACCCGTCGACCCTTCGAAGCTCTGCTTAATTAAAACAAAGCCTCTGGGGAGGTCTACCAACATTTCCTGCTGCTCTTATCTTCCCCTTTCATCCCCTTTCAAGATTAAAGCCGGCTTTTCCTGGCTTTTACGATGTTCAGTGCGGAGCCCCTTTAATTAGGGCTCAGCGAAGAGGTGGAGCCACCCGGAAGTCCCTAGGTCTGTTACTTCTTGTCCTGCCTTCAGGTGCTTTGGAGAATAGGTTGATACCCCTCCCGTGTTCTGTATGATAGCTTCCAAATATTGGAAGACTTCTGCCATATCATCCCTAGTCCTTCCTTTGTTAGACTAGACATAAACAGTTCACATAACCATTCATCATATGTTTCCAATCCTCTATAATCATCTATGTTGTTCTTCTCTGCACTCTTTCTAGAATCTCTGTTCTAGAGTCTCAACATGTTTTTTGTACCATGGTGACCAAAACTGGATGCAGTATTCCAAGTGTTCTTATAGAAAATTAATGATAAGAAAAGTAGAGTGAAAAGTGGTTGGAGGAACATTTGTCTGTAGATGAACATTTGCTTCTTTATACACTATTCCTCCTTCTGGGTGATTTTTAGCTGAGGAACCACTCAGCTGAAATGGATAGCAAGCTGTTGAATTCACAAAGGAGAAAATGAGATGCTTAAATGAGATGACTCTTTTGTGATAGCAACTAATTTTAGAAATGAGAGGAATCATGAGAAGAACATGAAGAAGTTGACTAGAGTTTATCTTTTAATCCATATAATGTGAGTAGTGGTATGGAAAAAAAAGTTAAAAGAAGGATATGTGATGTCAAAAGCCTATGTATGGGCTGAAGGATATCTCTCGTCTTTACAAACATTTTCACATTATTTTCAGCTTTAAAAAAAGTGTTTCAGAAAAATATATTAATAAAAGTTATGCAATCAATCTGAATGGGTCAGTTAAAGATATTTCAATATTCATGTACTGTTCAGGGCAACAATCTGCCTGAAGCTAAGCTGACAGCAAGAATCAAGATTCTATCAAGTCCCATCAGCAAATGGCCTCTATTAGTTAACTATGACAATGGCAATTTCTAGCTTACTCCATTTTAGCTTTCTGGCTTTCTGTTAGAATTGTTTTTCAAAAGTCATGCATATATGATGTTCCCAAAATAGAAATGAAAACAAAAGCACTTCCAGGTTTAAATTTCCAGAGGGACAAACGTTGCAAAATAATAGAGCTCTGTGTCATCTTAAAAGACTAACAAATCCATTATAGATTCAAGAAATGGTCCACCAGAGCTTATGTGGAGTGAAAATGGGAGAAATATTTCTTTGCAAATTGTGATATGAGCTGATATGAGTTTTACTTCCCTGCCAGATGTAGAGCTGGATCTTACTTATCCACTTGTTTTCACACTTCTTTAATATTTTGAAGTACTGTAGTTTTTACCTGAAGAAATACGTAGCATATACTTTAAAATTATTTTGAAAAAGAAACAAATGTAAAAATCCATACCTTGAGTGAAAAAAATGTGTCATTGATTAGATTTATGACTGAGTACATGTACAAGTGACTTCAAGATTAAATCAATGAAAGAAAAAAAGAGTGGTGACTAAGAATATTTTACAAGAAAGAGTGTGTATATTGGATTTTGGCCAGAAGATTTACCTTCAGCATTACAACACAAGTGGATACACATTAAAGCTACCCAAGGGAACATCCTTCTGTTTCAAATAGATGCTAGTTGAAGAAAAACCTTACTTTTTCACAAAGCTACTGTTCAATTCTGGGTCAGTTTTGCCTAGTCCCAAGCTGTAGGCCAGGGACATTTAAGTCTAAAATTGATGCTTTTTAACCCCAGTGTTGACTGAGTTTTTGGTGTTTCCATGACTTTCTAATGCCCTTTAATCTAGTTTCAATGAGTTTAGAGTGAATATGACCTCTCTTTTTTATCTTTGTCTTGTTCCTTCTAACACTTTCTCATTTCAGCAGATTGATTTGAATATGGCAAGGAAACTGTATTTTAAAAAAAAAAACATGTTAGAAGGAGAAGAAGAGATTATCCCATCCCTCAATAAAGGATTATAAATTAAATTAAATATATTAAGGGAGAAAGAAGACTGACCATCAGTTATTAAAGTTTGGGAAAACTGCTGTGCCTAAAAATATGTGATGCAATATGATTCCATCCTGTTTTTATTGTCCATTTTAGAACTGCAATATCCTGGCCTGTTGAGCTTTGAAATTGATTTATTTGAAGTATCTGTTAAAAATTCTTCACCTTTGCAAATTTCTGTAACCAGGCTTTTTGATATGCTATACCAATATAATATATGTTCATCTAGGTGTTTGTAGCATCAATTTGTCCATGAAGACATTTTGATAAACAGTACATTATTTTTTCTTTTAAAAAGTTATCTCAAATATGTATTTTTTTTAAAAAAAATGAAAATATTCCTACTTTTTTTTCTTGCATTTATCTTTCAGAATCATGCTTTTCTGCAGATGCATCAATACAGATTCCTGTCTGTGTGCAGATTTTTGGCTGAAGAAATATGGTTGCTAAAATATTTTATTAAATGCTTTATGCACCTTGGGATGCTATATATTCCAGGTAGAAGTAGCAAAAATGCCTCCTTCAGCTTGAGCTGAAGTCCTGATATTTCATTGATACATCTATTTAATTTTCTTGGCTGCAAGATAGAAATGGTTTGCCAGTTAAATTCTTCCACTCTAGCCTCCTCCTTTCTCTAGGAGATTTTTTATCCAAGAGCTAAGCGAGTCTGAAGCCTCTTTGTTCTAAGTCTACAGGAAGTTGCTTAGATGCTGCTACATTTAAGCGCCTATCTCAGATCAATGACTGTGAAATCTGAGGTGGACTTACTCTATAATATATCAGTACAAATCCACACCCAGATTATTTTTGATAATAATCAATATAAATATATTACAACAATAGTCTTATTTTTAATTAACAAATGTTTCATCTCTGTGCTTGTTTTTATAATAATTAACAAGATATGTAACAAAAAGTGGCAAGAATTTTGGAGTGCTTACCTTTAGACTGAGAGATTGAAAGGAATCCATTTGGCTATATCTTTACTAGTGTTACTGTACAGTTATTGTATATACAAATTTATAGTAATCTGATTCCTGTATACTTTGTGCAATGAATTTATGTAAAAATAAGAACGGATTCACATCAAGAGTTGGGAATTGAAAATGTGAGATTGCCTCACAGCAGGAGGCAAAGTTTTTCTGATGCAAAACTCAGAGATCTAAAGGTTTTTTTTCTGAAAAATTTGAATTTCTGCAATACGTGAAAACAAAAAAACAAAACAAAAAAACCCCATCCCATGAAGACTTCTAAAAAGACTCAAGTAATGATGGCCTTGAAACAATAGCTGGTTTTCAAATAGTAGTTGTGATCAAAACAAAAATCAGTTTCTAAGAAAACTGGTTAGGTTCAAAACAAAAATACCTGATGCCATGAGAAAAATATTAAGGTGTGAACTGGCCAAGCTATGTGTTGTAGTGCAGTTCCCACTCATTTGAGAACCTTCTACAAATCTGCTTATTTACCACAGTAATCACCAAAATAACCACAATATGCTTTTCTTGTCAGTCATTAATTCAAAAAGCTGAGACTTTTCAAACTGAGTCCTGAAAAATCCTTGGTGCAATGACCTTAATGGGCAGACGTGTGTTCCTCGTGACAGCAAATGGGAACAACAGGCTTCTGAAATCCAGATACTATATTTTAGAATTTTATTTTCAATTCTGCAAATAGAAGGTACAGTATTTTTGAACTTGCCTAAGTAGGTTTATATTTTAAATCTTTCATATTGCAGGGTTTACAAAGTAGGAAATGTTTTGCAAACTGTCGTGAATTTTACTTTACAAAGTCAATTTTCAATGCTTTACAAAAAGTTAATTATCTGATACCTATAGGAAAAGAATAAAAATGGCAAAGGGAATATCTTCCTACATTAGTTTTCGCTAAAAAAAAATCATGGACCTTTTTTTAAAAAATTCTAAAACCTTATTGTGAAAAAATACAGTCTAAGCCATCTGGATATACCAGGTTGTATATCTCTTGCTTCAATGTAACCCTGATGCATTACTTACTAATATAAATAACATTTCTAAATAGTTATTTATAGCATATGGCTGCTGAATGCCTGTAATCTGAGAAAAAGGCCCCATACACCAAAATATCCATGTGGAGAACAAAAGTTATCTTTCAAAACAATCTGGAAGAATATCTTTTTGAATTAATCCACTTTCTAACACAGTAGATCCTATTATTCTTCCTTTGGTCTCCTGGCACCCTGCTGTTGATCCGAAATCTATTAAGTATTTTAATAACCATCTATATGCTGAGCACAGCTGTGGAACTTTACTGTTGCTATTTGGTAGAATTCAACTCCATAAATAACTTGAATGAGAGGGACTATATTTTCAGAATCATGCCCATTTTGTAGCATAACCTCTATTATAAATAGCTCTAAATGAAAAAGGGAAAGCTAATATTTGAGGACTTTCTAGACCATTCAAAAGTGATAATGAATGTCAGTTGTTTAAGAAAAAGAAATCAGTATCTTGGATTGTTTGATCAGGCAAACAATATATTGGGATCCTTATATTAAAACAACATATTTCAAATGAAGTCAGAATTCAAAAATCACATGGAGTCCTTTATTTAAATATAATGATTCAGTTGAGATTTACATATGTGGGTCTGATTGGGATAAATTGCAGGCATGAAACAGAAACATAATTCACAATATTCTTTTATTTAATCTGTTTCTTTTATTCCATTTTTGCATACAGTTTTATTAACTTTCTGGGTTTTTTATATTCTATATTTTGATATGGCCCATTTGTTAATTAACTATAAAGTTACTGTTAAATAATTGTATTAATTTTATGCTGTTCTATCCCAAAATAAGTAAAACTAAATCTATGTCCATGTCTATTCAGGAATTGCTGTTGTTAGTTGTGAAGTCATGTCTGACCCATTGTGACCCCATGGACAACTTTCCTCTAGGCCTTCCTGTCCTCTACCATCCCCTGGAGACCATTTAAGGTCATGCTGACTACTTCAATGACTCCATCCAGCCACCTCGTTCTCTGTCGTCTCCTTCTTCTTTTGCCCTCAGTCATTCCCAGCATTAGGCTCTTCGCCAGTGAGTCCTTCCTTCTCATTAAGCGGCCAAAGTATTTCAGTTTCATTCAGGAATAGAACAATTAAATTTAGAAGCTGTGGGATTTAACTCCGATAACACATATCCAACATTCCACAAACGAACCAGCAATGACTATGATGATCTAACTCATATAGATTTCACAGAAGACAACGTTGGTAAAGCTCTTCACAACTTAAAACCATCGCTTTCTATTGGACCTGATGGTCTATGTGCATATTTCTTAAAAAAACTTTCCATTAATATAGCTGAACCCCTAAGTATTATCTTTGATAAAGCTTTCACTACCAGTTCTCTTCCCAAACTTTGGTCACTAGCCACAGTCATCCCCATCTTCAAAAAAGGGGACCCCAGCTTAGTCGAAAACTACAGACCGATCTCCCTTTGCTGCGTCACCTGCAAAGTCATGGAATCTATCATCAATCAATCCATTACCTCACACTTAGAAACTAACAACCTACTCTCCAACAAACAATTTGGTTTCAGGAAAAAGTTATCATGTAACTTACAACTTCTCCACTGCAAAAACATATGGACTTCAAATCTAGATCAAGGCAAATCAATAGATGCAATCTACATAGACTTCTGCAAAGCTTTTGACTCAGTAGTACACGATAAACTTCTCCTTAAACTAACATCCTATGGCATCTCAGGACCCCTCCACAAATGGATATCTGCTTTTCTGTCTAACAGACAACAAGTGGTCAAAATTGGCAATGCTTTATCAAATCCTGTTCCTGTCAAGAGTGGCGTTCCTCAAGGCAGCGTCCTTGGACCAACACTCTTTATTCTATACATTAATGATCTTTGTGACCATATCTCAAGTAATTGTGTTCTCTTTGCTGACGATGTCAAACTATTTAACACCACAGACAACACTTCTATCATTCAAAACGACCTTGACCATCTAACCGCTTGGTCTAAAAATTGGCAGCTCCAAATTTCAACCAGCAAATGCTCAGTCTTACATATAGGAAAAAAGAACTCTAAAACTAAGTACATACTAGATGGACATTACCTTACAGACGACCCCCATCCCGTTAAAGACCTTGGAGTTTTCATGTCAAATGATCTAAGTGCCAAAGCCCACTGCAACTACATAGCAAAAAAAGCTCTAAGAGTTGTAAACCTAATTTTGCGCAGCTTCTTTTCCAAAAACACCACACTACTAACCAGAGCATATAAAACATTTGCTAGACCAATTCTAGAATACAGCTCACCTGTTTGGAACCCTCACCACATCTCTGACATCAATACAATTGAACGTGTCCAGAAATATTTTACAAGAAGAGTTCTCCATTCCTCTGAAAACAACAAAATACCTTATCCCACCAGACTTGAAATCCTAGGCTTAGAAAACTTGGAACTCCGTCGCCTTTGACAAGACCTAAGTTTAGCTCACAGAATCATCTATTGTAATGTCCTTCCTGTCAAAGACTACTTCAGCTTTAATTGCAATAATACAAGGGCAACCAATAGATTTAAACTTAATGTAAACCGCTTTAATCTAGATTGCAGAAAATACGACTTCTGCAACAGAATCATCAGTGCTTGGAATACTTTACCTGACTCTGTGGTCTCTTCCCATAATCCTAACAGCTTTAACCAAAAACTTTCTACTATTGACCTCACCCCATTCCTAAGAGGACCATAAGGGGCGTGCATAAGCGCACAAACGTGCCTACCGTTCCTGTCCTATTGTTTTTCTTTTCTTCTTCCTATATATGTTTATATGTGTATATACTATATAATCTTTTTGTATGATGTTGTGACAAAATAAATAAATAAAATAAATTACATTATAAGCATACTAACTAAAGTTCAGAATCATATATGCTCATCCAACATTGACTCAAAGAAAGACACACAGAGAGACACAAGCAGATTGATTAGGAGTCAGACTTATTCCCACCTCCTTCAGAAAGATAATGTCATGATTTGGCACCATTTTATTTAGCAAGGGGTAGGAGGAGAGAGCATATTCTGCATTCCTGTAAGGTTTTGCATGTTGCATAAGAAATAGCGAGAACTTTTTCTCTCCTATATTTTTAGTATTACTGTAGAATCTGGATTCAGTCAGTGAAAATAAGGCTGGGAAATCCAGATCAGGATTGAATGAAAGGAAGGAACACCTTGCTACCTTAAACTTGGCACTATATTGGTACTTGTACTAACAGACCTATCTATAGCGTAATTCTGTAAAGTAAGATGGACCAGTCTGAGTTTGGAACCAAATTTTCATCATTTCCTAATCTAGCATTTACTTAGTTGTTTATACTTCATATTTGAAGTTATTTATGAACAAATAACTTGACATACCATTTTCTTAAATTATAGAGTATTCTGTATCCTATACTTTCTAAAATAGATTTGCATAGCAAAAGTAATACTTCTACTTGTGGAATGCATATATTGGTTTTTCAAAGCTTTTCTATCATATTTTAGAGGTTTACCTATCTCAAAAATCAAACATGGAATTTATAACTCCAACCTTCCTCATTTCATGGTCCTTTTTGGTTCTAAGTTCCATTGATACAAAACACCACATATTAGGGTAAGAATGATTTCAGTTATATTATCTGGTTGATCTTTTCCATGATGCATTTTTATTTCATTAGCTCATGTGATGCTTCTTTCTAGTAATTCTTATATTTGATTCCTTAATAAATTGTGCAGGTGGAATATCTTCTGTTACATTAAGCTCTGTGATCCAAGCTGAGGGACATTTTTCAAAGGAGAGATAATTTATAATTATCATGATCATTTATCATTATATTTCTGAACAGAGTGGGGGCCTCTTGTGGACAATATAGAGTGATCCATTTGTCTCATTGAACCATCTTGCTGACTGGTGAGATGTGGATTCATGAAAATTAGCACGAGCTGAAAATGTCTGTACTAACTTTTGTCTGCCTTGAGGTGTTAAAGAATCAGAGAGGAACATGGACAAAATTTTGCAGCTGTCTTGTAAGAGTTACAGCACAATGTCTCAGATAGATTAAGGAAAATGGCCCCATTCCAGGCTCCATTTCTGAGAAATATTTCCCTTCAGCACTAAGACTTGATTATGCCCTCGATCCGTATCACTGAATAGAGAAATTATTTATGCATTTGAAAGAGTAGCAGTAGCTTCCATGACAAACTGTTGCTCCTCAGAGATATGCTACTGCCAGATACACTGAGTGATTTTACTTCTCAAAGATTTCTTCAACTAACAAGGCAGCCTGACCAAAACCTAAGCTAAAGAATCTCCTTATTCTTTTAAAAGGGCTTTTTGTGAGCCATACATTTAGCTGCTTTAAGAAATCAACTATTAATTATGGCCCCACAAATTCCCTAATGAGTGTAGGCTTTTTAATTGAACCATATATTTTATCATAACTAATTTTTTTAATTAAATAACTAAAGAATTATTAATGTCAACATCAGTTATAAACCAGACTAATGTAGAACTGCCTGAAATAACCTTCCAAAATATTTTGTTCTGCTTTAGAGCAAAAGAAAGGGAGGGTAATATTTTCTATTTAATTTCTTCAAGAGGCAGAGAAATTCTATGAGGCTTACAATAGACAGTAGTCCCCATTAGCCAAGAGAGGATCACAATTTTCTAAAAGTCTTTTGGCGAAATTTCAGGTCCAGGTCCAGGACCCCAAAGAATGGATGGAGTGGAGATGTGGTTTCTCTGCATTCTTGAATTTTCCTCTAATTGGCCATTACTAGTAATGCGTATGAAGCCTGGAAACATTTTTATAATGCCATTGTTTTTCTTCCCTGATCTCTCAAAAGCATTTGGAAGATCATCTTTCCTTTCATAGACCTCATATGCTGAAAATATAAAACTATCCTGAAAAAAAAATACTCTGAAAATAAAATACATACATAAATATAAAACAATGCTCCATCCCCAAGGTGCTATATGTCTGCTGAAATAAACATAGAGAATAGAACAGAATAAATTCTTTATTGGCCAAGTGTGATTAGACACACAAGGAATTTGCCTTTGGTGCATATGCTCTCAGTGTACATAAAAAGAAAAGATACATTCATCAAGAATCATAAGGTGCAATACTTAATGATAGTCATAGGGTACAAATAAGCAATCAGATCATACTAAGAAACAATCGATATCAATTTAAATCATAAGGATACAAGCAACAAAGTTACAGTCATGCAGTCGTAAGTGGGAAGAGATGGGTAATGGGAACGATGAGAAGATTAATAGTAGTGCAGATTTCGTAATAGTTTGACAGTATTGAGGACATTAGTTGTTTAGCAGAGTGATGGCGTTCAGGAAGAAACTGTTCTTGTATCTAGTTGTTTTGAGGGTAGAAGTTGAAAATTTATGTCCATGATACAAGGGATCTGTAAATATTTTCACAGCCCTCTTTTTGATTCGTGCAGTATACAGGTTTTCAATGGAAGACAGGTTGGTAGCCATTGTTTTTTCTGCAGTTCCAATTATTCTCTGAAGTCTGTGTCTGTCTTGTTGGGTCGCAGAACCAAACCAGACAGTTATAGAGGTAACATCTGGTAATTGCCCACTCCAGATAGAGTGGGCATGAAATAGATTGTTTCATTCCTTCCTTCCAATTTCATATTTTGACTTCATATTATGTGCATTTATCTGATGGTTTGCAAAAACAAAATGAAGCAATTTCAGTAATAATAATCCAAGCAATGTGAGAATGCTGAACAGCCATGAAGTCTCCATTCCTTGGAAATACTCCGATTATGGCACATGAAGGCATCTTGAGGCAAGAATTCCCTGCATTTGGGCAAACAGACTGTTGAAAAATTCCATAGAGCAATAATAGTTTAAAAGGAGCAGTCGTTTTAATATCACTTTCAAAATGCTACAAGTGAGGCAGAAGTAAATTTATTTAGCTCTGAAATGCATTCAATCTCAGGTATCACAGAGGACCAGAGCTGCTTTCAAACTCAAGTGGATGTCCCTTCAGTATGATTCAGCAAATCTCTTCTATTAAGAAATCCATTTAGATCAAATTAAATTATCAAGCAAAGTACTCCATGGTGGAAATAGCATTTGTCCAGAATAGATTGAAAAAAAAAAAGTTGTTCCCAAAGTTTCAAACTGACTTTAGATATGATGTATTTCACTAAAAGCTCATTATAAAGGGAAAAAACCCAACCATATAGAAGAGGGAGAAGTGGTTTTATTAGGAGTTGTAGATACCCTTTAGAGAAGAATTTTAGCTATCATTGCATTTTCATCAAACGTTCTTTCAATATTTTTAGATCCTTTGCAATATCTCTCTTCAAAATAAGAAATCTTTTTTAAAAGTTTAAATGGAGCTGGTGGTTAAGTTTAGCTGATCTCCTTGAGCGATCTTTCATAATTTCAGTCCAGGCAATCTGTTCCTGAACTCCAACTCTTTCCTGATCAGTGTTTCATTTGTATGTGTGCAGTAAAAAAAATGAACGAAAACAGAATTTCCCCTTTGAACAGAATGCCTCAAACTGCTTCGCTTTTCTCCTAACCTCTTTGTCTCTGAATCTGTTTTGTTCTAAGGAATTTATGCATGAAAATCTGGGTATACAATCACAAATTTGGGGGCCCTGTGACCTTCTGTGGCCCCCAAATTTGACTATTGTTCCCAAAGTAGTGTTCCCCAAATAGATACTGAACTGTAATTTTCAAAGTGAGGGAAGGAGAATATTCTTAACTACATAGCAAACATGTTGACTTTTTGAACTTTAATTTGCATTTAATTAAAATTAAATACATAAAAAACTTCCAGTGTCGCTTATTTCCTGGAGCATCACTCCACAAAGTATTTGACAGTCAGATGTGGACTTCAAAAATGATTGCGTAGTGATTCACAGTATATACCCTATTCATATAAACTGCCTCTAGAAGAGAGGGATGGAATAAACATTTTAATAAACTTTAGAAAGGGATTTGTTTTGAACAATACACAAAGGCTATCGCACCTGCATATTTTACCACTTTTTGAAAAAAAACAACAGCAGCACAAAGCATTGTAGTTGTTTGACATTTCTGAACCGCAGGCAATACAGAGCTTCAAAAGCATTGGTTTATACAGAAAATCTTTCTTGAATATGTCAGGAATACAATGTAGAATCTTCCATTTCCAAAACACATATTTGACCCGAGTGACACTCCATTTCTAAAGAGAGGGTCACACTTCCAGGAGCTGTGATTATTTCACATAATCATGTGATTATTTTAATTCTTGCATCAAGCAAGGTCCTTTAGATCAGAAGACAGGCAGTCCTTTGGATAATAGGATTACATTTAATTTGTAAGAAGGGCCAATTAATGTATTGGCTGAAATGTTCACACCCAGAAGGAATTTCAATAAAAATGAAGTGTCTGTGGGTTTTTAAAAATGGACTTCAAAAATGATTGCGTAGTGATTCACAGTATATACCCTATTCATATAAACTGCCTCTAGAAGAGATGGATGGAATAAACATTTTAATAAACTTATCTAGTCTAATGTTTACACAATGATTTTTATTGTGGGGTTTTTATTTTAAAATGATAGGAATGTCACCTTTGATTTTCAGCAATTACTCATATCTGGATAACTCAGCGACCGAGTTTAATATGATAAGGCTTGAGGGGCCCTTCGTGCTGTCTTAGCTTGCTTGTTTCCTTGTAGACATTTCATTACACAAACTAGGTAACATTATCAGTGCTAGTAAGGAGTGCAGTTTGCTGTCAGTTTATATCAGTATTCTGGTGGCTTCCCTGTCAGTATTGGTGTGGGTGGTCTTAGAGATTCTTTGGTTGGGCTGTTTGCTGTTGGCTTCTTTGGCACTTTCTTGATTGGGTTATTGTTTACTTGATTGTTGGTCTGATGTTATGATGAACACTATATGAAATCACTACAAGAACTCACACTTAACATACTATAAATCAGCTCTTCCTTACCAGCCAGCAATGATAATTAAAACCCTATTTTAAAATCAGAAAGGGAATTACTCTGATCAGGAAAACTCCATTTTGCCACGATTACATCATTAATCATTGTTTAAATACACTGGAAGTAATTTGAGTCCACACATGACCCCTGAAGGTCAGCAAAACAGCTCCTTCATTGAGGCTCAGCCCTGACAAGCTTCCATAGGTAGTTTCTGCTGTTTGGCTTCATGGAATAGCTTGAAAGGGGCACATAAGAACTGATAAAAGCAAAACACTTCTTTGAGGATTGGCACAGATCTTCCAAATAACATTCATTCATTCATTCATTCATATATATATACATACTGTACATAAATACATACATAAATACATACATACATTCCTACATTCATAACAATTCTGCCTTGTCTCTGAAAGCTTAAGGCAGTGCACAGGAAGGGACAATGGACTGAGAGGTACAAAGTTGCCTAGTGCAGTTCATCATCTAATGGGGATCATGGATCTTCCTGGCCAACATTCAACACGTTAATTATAATTTTAGAGATTTAAAGAAAATAAGAACTGTGGAATCTTATTGGGGGGCAAGAAGACAAATAGTTCCATAGGTTAATCCTAAAATGCTTCTCTCTGTGGAGTGATGTATGAGATGTACAAGAATGATGTATAAGAATGAGCCAATAAGCAGAAATCTTGAAGCTATATCCCCAGAGACTGAGCTGTGAAAGAACCTTGTCTGAAATCCTGGAGATCTATGGCACTTGGTATACACAATACTGTGTGATAAACTTCTAAGGAGCACTATCATAACCATCACAATTACCACTGTTTCCTTGGGAAATACGTTCCCCTTCTGGAACAAACTGTTGGCACCCATTTCTCTACTGTAATGGTTTACTTTTCAGTCTAATATGGGCAATAATGAGCTTGAGCATTTTGAAAAAGTATTATTATACAACCACCGGAATGGGGGCCATGAATGACAAGTAGCAACTTTACCTCCACAAAACTCAACCACATGTTGAAACCAAAAGATAAATACTAATTTTGAAGAATTCCTGGTCACCAGGCTTGTTGTTATGTTGTTGTTTTTAAAAAAATACATAACTAAATAACTACCTATAGCACCAGGTGGAATGGAGGGAGTTTGCCCAAAGGTGCTCACTGAGTGATTGCCCCATCAGGATTCTTGTCTTTTGGTTTCACGCAGAACCATTGACAGCATATGTCTCACAGAAGTTAGCCCATGTTGAACTGACATGTTCTCCATTCAGCCTTAAGTCTACAAAAACACCTTTTGTCATGAAACTTGCAGCTCCTTTTGTCAACCTCGTCCCGTCTCTGTTGTCTCTGTTCCTAGACATTGTCAATCATTTTAGACTTCCCTCCAAGATAATGGTCTCACAGCTTTTGTACACCTTGAGGCTGTCTTAGACGGTGTTCGTATAAAGGAAAAAACAGTATCTGCTGAATCTTAGTAGAGGTAAGGAAAACAATTTATGGTGGCCTCACTCATAGGTTAAGGGCAAGATGAAAGCAATAGCTGGAGGCAAAACAGGAAAAAAAATGTTGCTAGAACATACTTTTGCCATGGTTAAATGCAAGTGAGAACATGATTTCAGCAAGATGCTTGACAGAAGACAAAATGGTTCAGTTGGAACTTCAGTTGAAATGTTTTGCTCCATCTTTCTTAAATTTTATTATACTCTGTAGCTGCCAACATGAGTGAGCATCCAATCATAGGTAAATCCTACAATACAGAAACCCTGTTACAAA
Organism: Ahaetulla prasina; assembly: GCF_028640845.1. Classification (NCBI taxonomy): domain Eukaryota; kingdom Metazoa; phylum Chordata; class Lepidosauria; order Squamata; family Colubridae; genus Ahaetulla; species Ahaetulla prasina. Next base: position 47,749,964 of record NC_080546.1, on the reverse strand, counting down.
TAGAGTGAAACTAGTTAAGGATAGCTAGTTTCACCAGGAGAAATATCAACAACCTCAGATATGCAGATGATACCACTCTAATGGCAGAAAGCAAAGAGGAATTAAAGAGCCCCTTGATGCGGGTGAAGGAGGAGAGTGCAAAAGTTGGCTTGAAACTCAACATTAAGAAAACTAAGATCATGGCATCTGGCCCTCTCAATTCCTGGCAGATAGATGGGGAAGAAATGGAGGTAGTGACAGATTTTATTTTCCTGGGCTCCAAGTTCACCGCAGATGGGGACTTCAGCCAAGATATTAAAAGATGCTTGCTCCTGGGGAGGAAAGCTATGGCAAATCTAGACAGCGTACTAAAAAGCAGAGACATCACCCTGCCATCAACACTGCATATAGTCAAGGCTATGGTTTTCCCAGTTGCAATGTATGGCTGTGAAAGTTGGGCCATAAGAAAGGCTGAGCGCCAAAGAATTGAGGCCTTTGAACTCTGGTGCTGGAGAAGACTCCTGCGAGTCTCTTGGACTGCAAGGAGAACAAACAAGTCAGTTCTAGAGGAGATCAACCCTGACTGCTCTTTAGAAGGCCAAATCCTGAAGATGAAACTGAAATACATTGGCCACCTGATGAGAAGGAAGTCTCACTGGAGAAGAGCCTAATGCTGGGAAAGATTGAGGGCAAAAGAAGAAGGGGATGACAGAGAATGAGGTGGCTGGATGGAGTCACTGAAGCAGTAGGCATTAAATAGACTCCAGAGGATGGTAGAGGATAGGAAGGCCTGGAGGAACATTGTCCATGGGGTTGTGATGGGTCAGACACGACTTCGCAACTAACAACAACAAGCTAAGGATGCTAATCCAAAGAAAAAGGTTTTGTGGTGTAGCCCAAATAATTGAGAATAACAGGGACCTCCTCAGTTCAGTCCCCAGTTGCAACATTGTTTTATATTTATAACATTTCTTCAGGGCCCAAGTCTTCATTGCCATTGGACAATTAAGGGGCCTAACAAACAGATGTTTTTTTAAAAAATCTGTTGAAGAGATACTGTTGTAAGTGCTGAAGGGATCTTTCAGATGAATGGGAATAGAAGGTGAAATTGCTATGATAACAAAACTAATAAATAATTTGAATTTCACCCATGAATTACCAGCACATATCTAGATCCACAAAGTGGCTGGTGTTAATCATAGTCCTATTGACCCGTTATTCAAATTAACAAATGTTCTTGAAATACTACCCCCCCTTCTCTCTCTCTCTCTCTCTCTCTCTCTCATTCTTGCCTTCTCCCACAGCGCAGAGCTAAGACTTGCTCTGCAGGACAACTCCAAAGGAATGAACCCACTGAGCTTCGTCGGCCGTCCTCCTGGCCGGTCGGCCGCCCGCCAAAGGAAGCCCTAATGAATGTCCGCGAAGACTCCGAAGTAGCTTTTCTGCGAAGGGGATTAGGACCCGACGGCGCGGTGAGGGGGGTGGGCGCGGGAGGAAAGGAGCGTTTGCCGGGAAAGGAAATGTTGCTTTATGACAGAGGCGAGAGATCCCCTGCGAGCTGGTCCTGAGAGGCGCCAAGTGAAGTCGGTCACCTGGTGGTGAAGGACAGTAAAACAGAGAAGGGGAGGGAGAGAGGGAGGGAAGTCCTCCCCCCCCCCGTCGCCGCTTTTACTCGTCGGGCAAGAAATACCCCCTCGGAATCCTTTCCAGCGTAGCCTACCAGAGCGAGCCCATCCCGGCAAACTCTTTTTCTCTTCTTTTTCTCTTTTTCTCCTTTTCTCCTTTTTCTCCTTCTCTCTCTCTCTCTCTCTCTTCTTTCTTTCTTTCTTTCTCTCCTCCTCCTCCTCCTCCTCCCCCTCCTCCTCCTCCTCCTCCTCCTCCTCCTCCTCCTCCTCCTCCTCCTCCTCCTCCTCTTCTTCTTCTTCTTCTTCTTCTTCTTCTTCTTCTTCTTCTTCTTCTTCTTCTTCTTCTTCTTCTTCTTCTTCTTCTTCTTCTTCTTCTCCTCGTCCTCCTCTTCCTTCACCTCCTCCTCCGCCCTCCCCTTCTCTCTTCCCCTCCCTTCCCCTCCTTCGCTCTCTCCCTCCCTCCCGCTCCAGCGGTTGGGTTGCTTATCCTGGAAAGGGAGGGGGGGAAGGCAATCCAGAATCCCTTCTTCGGCTCGACGAGAGTCTCTCCAGGACTTGGATCTGTGTCGCTCCGGCCGGAAAACGTGGACGCCGCCGCTGCCTTAAGCTGGCAGGGGAGGAGGCTCCGACACCTTGCGCCGGGGGTGCCCAGACGCTCGCGCTCTTCAGCAGGAGGAGACGGTCGGAGCCTGGCGGTTTTGCTGCATTGATGCCGTCCAGGGAAGACCGGGGAGCTGCACCGCCTTTTGCCTTCGGAGGCAGCGATTGGTCGTTTGCGGAAGCTTCCCTCGCCCTGAGCCTGCCCGGCGTGATTTCGCCGCCTTCTGCTGGCTCGCCTCGTCCTGCCCTCCGCCCCTTTGCCTTGCTCCAGGACAGGATCCCCGGCTCGTGGGCAGGAAATATCACCTGTCGCTTTTAATCGGGGAGGGAGATCTAAGCAGGCGCGGGGGAAGGGACGGAAAGGAAAGGAAAGGACCGAGGGGCTGCCGGAGGGGATCTAGGATTGCTCAGCCAACCTCCGCCGATATCTGGGACTGTGGAAGCGACGGAGGCAATTCCCGGGGAATGAAATTCAGCCGAGCAGCTGGGATTTAGAGGAGACGGCTGAGTTTGGGCTGGAAACAGAGAGCCTAGAATAGATGTGTGATTATTATTCGAGATTCGGGTCCCCCCCAGCGAGCAATTGGCACAACTTCGAGAGGGGGTTTTCCGCCGCCCCTCTGCTCGCACCTCCCGCCTTTACTCGCCCTCTCGCCTCCGGCTCCTTCAGTTTCGGTTTATGGACCGCTCAGCCCATCTGGATATTGAAGAGCTCAAGGTACGTGCTCTTGCTCCCGGGCCGCGCAGGGAAAGGGGCGGCTGGGTCGCGCTTGGTCGGCTTGTGCCTCCTCTCGGTTCCCCTTTGGTTTCTTGGCCCAAAGGAGTTGGAGGCGCTTTCTGGGCGCGGGGGGTGGGAGATCGGGATGTGGCGGGCATAAAGGCGGGGGAGGCGCCGGAGACTGGAGGCGCGCCCGCTCAGGCCACCGATCCTCCGCGGGAAAAGCAGGAGGAAGAGAAGGCGGGGGAGGGAGAAAGATGGGGGGTGGCGTGGGGTGGGAGGAAGCAGAGACCGCGAAGAGAGCGCTGGTGGGGGGGACGGGCTCAGTACCGGCGCCCCTCTTTCCTCTCCGACTGCGCGGGCAATAGGTGCGATCCTAAAGGGACTCCGGAATTCAGCGCCCTCAGCACTTCGGACAGCGCCTCGGGTTTAGAACGCGGGAGCTGAGAAACCGGCGGCGAGGTGGCTTCTCTCTCTTTGGGTTGGACTCCGAGGCTGCTGCTTTTTATCCCCCCACCCCGCTCCACCCTCCCCCGCTTCGCGAGAGAACGACCCTCCTCCCGCTCGCTGTCCCCTTGCCTAGCAGTTTGAAAACCGCGCAGCGCCTCGGATCTCTCCCAAGAAAAGACGTTCTTCCGGGGGATGAAGCGGCGACCGGTGTCGTTTCTTCCCGTCCCGAAGGGGGATCTCACCGCCGATCGCTTCCTTCCGAAAGTCAGTCTTCCTCCCAAGGAAGGCCGTTAGGAAGATCCAGCGGGCATCCAAGCTCACCCCTGGGATCTTCTCGAGACGCCGCGATGCCATTCGGGGACAAGGGAAGGGCAGGTCAAACTTTGAATGGGGATCGCGGAGTGAAGATTTTTGGTTTTTTTTTCTTTTTTAAAAAGTGTCCCCATCAGATTTCTCCTTTTTTTAGGTTCCGTCTTAAGAAGCAAGAGGGGAGAGCTTAGAGCATGCGCGGGGTGAAGCTGCTGCTCCCCTCCCTTATTTTTAGAACATGTTCCCTACATCAAACGGTTTGGGGTTTGAAGCAAGCAAGAAGGGAAGCCAGCGAACGTGCTGCAGAAATGGCAGTGGGGGAGGGACGGCAGAAGGAAGTTGGAATAAGGGAGTTAGAAAAGGAGCAGGAGGTGAAGCAGAAAGTTCAGGGGTCTAAGGCAAATATAAGGGATCAGATGAGAAAAAAATAAGAAATAAGGGTAAAACTCAGAAGGGGGAGGGAAGTAAAAGGGGAAAAAAGACTAAACAGCTCCGATGGGATTCAAATAATCTTTATTCAACAAATGGTTGAAAATGACTTGGTCTGACATCTTGAGGCTTCGAAAACCTTTGTTTTAGATAATAATCGTCTTACTTTCTGGATTTTTTCATTCTCTGCTTCCCCCATTCTTTGTTTCCCTAAAATTAAGTTGGAATTTAAGTGTCAGTGGGTCATACCCAAATGGTATGTTTCCTGGTTTTAATATTAATGTGTCCTCACATCAACTTTTTGTAGGCTGCTCCTTGCAGATGTCTTCAGAAGCCAGCAAACAGTTTACTGAAACCTCCAACCATGAATCAATGATACCTATAATCATTTAAAAATTGTACATCCTCTGCTGGAATACAGAGACTTGGTATATTTTATTTTAAAATTTGGAGAATGAGTTCTTAAAATGAGGGGTGCAGAGTTTCCAGCCTGGAAAGGACAGCCTTTTGCTGTTTGACAGATTCCTCGTGAAGTTTGACATTAAAGTTCAGTGTAAGGATGGTGCTTTTAGCAGAAAATACCACCTTCATCGTGGAACAGAGTCTTATATGAAAATCTCAAAGTAGGCTAGGTCTCACCGACACTTTCCCTCTATAGCAGACACTTTTTCCAAAGAGCATAGGTGGAGGAAGAGATGTTCCCATTAATCTTCTGGTGAGCAGTTTTGCAGTTAAGGCCATGCTTGCAGATGTTTTGGTGGGTGACCTTGAGATCAACAGCTGGGATGAAAGGGGTTCCTGTGCTCTTCTTTGCTTTGGGTGCTTTCATCAACATTTGCTAAGGTGAACTTTATCCTCGCAGAAAAGTGAGAGGAGAATGGAAGGAAATCTGGCTTCTGTTATCTTGAAACTAAAGGCATTCTCATTTCATCTTTCAGGCAGGACCATCCTGCTTATGTTGCTGTACTAATGTAAGGGATCTGTTCTAAGCTGTGCATGTCCACAGGATTGCTGCCTGTCCAAAAGCCAGAAGGAAATAATACTGGTACAGGTTAGAACAATGGACCAGTTGGTTTTAAAATGACATACTGCTTTTTGATCAGAGGGTCCTTGCCTAAAGTATCTTTTCTAGAGATGGACATTATATTCAGAGATTTTTTTTTTAAGTACCTTGAAACTGTTTCCTGCATTCTAGCAATTACCCATAGAGGATGCTGTGGTGTATCTATGATACTTTTCTGTATTTAACCATGGTAGTCTGTGCACTTAACATATTTTGTAAGTTTTGTTCACATCTCTGAAACTAATTTGTAAGACTGCAATTCTGTATCTCCTTATATTGAGGTGAGCTTCATGGGAAACAGTGCAAGCCATTTTCAAATAGATGGGTCAGAGCTATACTGCAAGTTGGATTGAAAGTGCAAGAAATTAATTCAAGGCACAGAAGAAGACAAAATTTGCATATGCCATCTTTCTATTACATTACTGGTTAACATTCCAAAAGTGATATCATCAACATTTTAACTATTATTTTACTATTAAATCCTGTTACTGCCTAAATTATTCAGTCAAGGGATTGTCTGGTATCTAGATAGTAAGCACTACAACGTATGTAAGATTTCAGCTGTATGGCTGAAGAGAAAGAGCAAGACACCTGGAAAGTGCTCTCAGTTGGAGAAAATAAACCTAATGCCACCAGTGATGTTTCCTTTCACTAGCAACTTTTAGACTTTATTTATTTCTTGCTGTTATTTTTTTTCCTTTCTAAATAGTAAATATACAAAGGAGATATATAAACAATCTGTAAAAATAAAAGAAACAGAAAAATAGTTAAAATGCCAACAGCAACAAGAGATGTCTATAGAAACAAGTAATAGTATCGGAATACCTGAGATGAAAATATTATTGGGTTAGGTGGGGGTAATTCTGGCATTAGTTTTGTATGAATTCTTTTTCTTTACTATGTGATCAGCCAGTGCAGTAACAAAATATCACTTTGTCTGCAGAAGTTAAGCTCTGGGTTTTTTGAGGTAGAACTGGAAATTCAAATTGATAAAGAGGTTGTGGTATTCAGTGGCCCACTACAAGTAAACTTATTACGTTTCTGTGGTGCCCTGACAGTGATTCAATCCATCCATATAGTGGATCAATGCTTTCCAATCATAAAATAAAACTTGATGTCCAGCAAATTTTGCTATTGAAGTGTATCTTTATAAGCAGGAAAAATTGACGGACTGGAACAGAATTCTGATTTCTTCACATGGATTAGAGCAGGGCTCTCCAACCTTGTCAACTTTAAGACTTGTGGACTTCAACCCCCATAATCCCTCAGCCACCTTTGCTTCTTGGAGTTGAAGTCCACAAGTCTTAAAGTTGACAAGGTTGGAGACCCCTGGATTAGAGGAAAGATGTACTGTTTTATCCTTGTGTGAGCCTCTGGTTTAGTTGTTATAATGTACATTTCTTGGCTCTACTTTTAAAGACATAATAAAGAATATTCGTAGATCAGACTGACATTCCATCAAGTCCAATGTGAATTAGATGGCTCCAACTTCACAGGAAAACAAGCAACATTTATTGTATGTACTTCTGTAACTAATAATACTTGTTGATCAGTCTTCAGAGCTCTGTCTCCTAATTATAATAAGTAAACCTACTATAAATAGGTAGTAGATCTACCCTGATCTTCATGTAAAGCTATTCTAGTCAATAGTCATCACCATCAACAATAGGTTGGAGAAGCAAGCCTTCCAACTGAACTATACAGATAAATTCTTCCTATTTGCTCTGAATCAACCGTCAGTTTAATTCAGTGACACATCCCACTCCAATGATATGGGAGTAGAAGAACATAATCTCTTTAGCCTCCTTTTAATTTGGCCATATAATTGTTTTATAGATCTATATTTTATTTCCTCTCACCACCAGTACTATCCAAATAATCTTTTGTCTGTTATGAAAGGCGCTTCAACTTCCAAATGCAAATATACCAGAGTGTTATCAAATGGCATTATATAGCACGGCATCTTATTTTAAGCCTCTTTTTTCATTAGCGCTAATGTGGAAACTGACTTTTTCATTGCCTCTGTATAGCTGTCATCTTTTTCAGTCAGAGGGTGATTCTCCCCCCTTTTCTTTATGTTAGCCCTGTTAGTGATGCCTTCATCATCATCTACTTTATTACCATTACTCAACATTACCATATTGTTGGTAATATTACTCCATTGTGCCTCCCTTGGATATTCATTTGTATGAACCTCATTAGCCACGCTGTTCCCCCAGTTTGACAAAAGAGGAAGCAGCCATGTTCAATTGATCCAACTGCTACATTTGGCCCAGTTCTATTGACATAGATCTTTTCTCCAAAGCAACAGTATTCTATCTGGAAATGCCAGAGATTGAACTTGAAATCTTTATGAAAAGTCAGTACTCTACCACTGAACTATTTTCTCTCCCATTAAAGGAAATTCCTTTGGGGGAGTCTTCTCATTGATTTGATGTCATCTACAAATAGGAGTACCGCTGAAAGATTGTTTCCTTCGAGCATCTGTACTGAAATGGAGCCGACTCAGCTGCGTAGTACCAAAGTACTACTTTATTTTTTTTAAAAAAATGCTTTAAACCTGTCTCTCTACGAAAAATGCAAAGCATCTTGTTTTGAAAAACTACTTGAGTTATAAAATCGCAATAACAAGAGCTCTCTAAGTACATCTACAGATCATTTCACCAATGGAAAGTCACGTTTATTTGTTTATGTATTAATTGTGCCAATTTAGCAGCATATAGTTCTCAAGACATCTCACTTGGGGCTAAAAATAAATATTTACTCGGAGACCTGGCCATATGTGTAGATGCTCTGTGTCATGGGGTATATCAACATATTCCTCAGCATTTCTTCTAGCTGTAGGAACAAAATAGCGTACTATATGTAAGGACAGAGAGGGACTTAGAGCAGTTAGATGCAAAGACCCCTTCTTACCTGTTTGCAAATAGGAAACATAATTCCAGTGGCCTAAAGTTGGTACAATCATGGAATAAATTGAAAACAAAACAAAACGAGGCAAAAAAGAGGAGAAGAAAGCATTCTCTCTCCCTCCCTTTTGCAAACACAAACCTATTTTCTGTCCTAGTAGCAATAGGCAAGCATTTGTAAAGTGGCAGACTGTCCATTTTTTAACCTTCTCCCTCTCCTGAGGATTGATCATCACCGGGGGATAAATACATCACCCTTCCAAATTCTGTTCTTTGATTTTCTATTCCAGGGATAAGCAGTGAGGGATCCTGGAGATGGTTTCGTTTCCCCCAAGAAGCAAAGAGTGTAATGAAAGCAGGAGAGCAAGAATATTATTCTCTCTCCTTTTAAGAAAAAAAGCAATGGGATAGAGTGGATTTTATGGCGATTATTGCTCCCTTCAATAGCAAAATAAGGATGGAACTCACAAGGGAAATGAAAGGGATGTATCAGCATACTCAAGAGAGTCTTAAAATTTGCTGAAGAGTGTAAGCAACCCTTTAAAAAGAACATTCTGAAATCAAAGCCCAAGCTAACCAATGAGTGCTTCATATATTCAAGGAATAGAATCAGATGGGGGGAAAAACTTTAGAAAACTGGATAATAATTCTCTTATGATCTACTGATTGTGGTCAGAAAGAGAACAGCTTACTTATTAACCCTTAATAATAATAAAATGTTTCCGGTGACATTTGCAGATGGAAGGCTCAGACAATGGCTCTGAGTCAGAGTCAGAGAGGGGGCCAAGGCCATCTGGTAGTTCTTTGCTGCCTCCGGAGCCTCCGGAGTTTGACATCAGCGAGGCAGAAGAACAGTGTGAGCCTGTTCCCAGTGTGCGCATGAGCAGAGCTTCCAGGAGACAGGAACTATTAAGGAAACAGGGTCGACTTGGGAGTAAGGCTTGGAGATAATTGGCCCCTCCCATAAGACATAAAAGAGAAGTGAACGGGATGTGAGCTTTTGCAGGAAGCAATTAGTTCATCTGGCCGATTCAAGTTTTGAAAACTCTGCTTTGAAAACTTTTTGTGACTCTGTGCCAAGTTTAGCCTTGCACTGCATCTGGAAATTAGCTCTTTGGCAGTGTTCCATGTGAGATGGGGGGGGTGTTGATAACCTTCCTCTAAAAGCCTGTTTATCAAGCCTTGTGGATGGTAAATGAAAGTAATGTAGAGGTTTGCTGGGACTAAGTTTGTGCTGTTTAATTTCTAAGGAAGCCTAGGTCAGAACAAATTCCATACTTTGGTTTTCTCCTAATTTTATTTTGGTTATTATTACTTTTAAATTGCTACTGAAAAATTTCAGTGTCCTCAAAATAAGTATCTTCTGCTTTTCCTCATATAGAGAACAGTGTGGCTCAGAAGTGCAAGGGGAAAAGCTCTTTCAAATTATTCTTCGAAGCTGACAGAAAGACAGTGCAACTTACTTGCCATCTAATTTTCTGGGTAGTTTGGCAATAAGACTCTACATTGGCTCACACCAGATTTTTATTTGAAAGCTTACAGCTTACGTTAAGCTCTTTCCCAAGTCCATTTAAAAGTTTGAGATTCATTAAGCACTTAGCTAAGAGAAAGAATGAATAAAGCCCACTGCTGAGTGCCTCTCTGGCTGTGTGCTGCAATATTTTCAAAAATTCTGGGCGCATTGGAAAGGTCAGTTGAGACAAACTTGGAAACTAAACAAGGGGAGATGATTTTTTTTTTCCCTTTGATAGTCTTTGTACAGATTTGTGATGAAGCAGATCAGAACTGAAATGTGCAACGAGGAAAAAAAATATTCATCCAGGCTTTATGGTTCTATTTTTTTCTTTCTTAGTTTGTACCTTTAATTCATACGTACCATGTGTGTATGCATGTATTTATGTGTGCATGTGTGTATATTGTGTGTGTGTATGTGTGTGCAGTATATAGATATAGAAATATTGCGTAGTTTTATTTTTTAATCCATGGGATGTTGAAAATAAATTATGTAAAGGTGGTCAAGAGTCTGTCTATCCATTTGTCCATGTCCTCTCTGGAACCTGAAGGGAATAAGTTTTGGTGTAAGGGGGAAAAGCCTAGCAAAGAAAGGTCAAACTAAAAAAAAAAAACTGATCTGGATTCAGTCTGGGCTCTAGAGAAAAACAGCCTGGAAAATGTCCCACAATACAACATTACAAGAGAGCAGTTAGGAAGCAGATTGGAACATGGCTGATTGTTTGGTTAGAATTCCCATTCTCTCTGGTCAGGTAACCCGAGGCAAAACAAATATGTTTCCCATTAAACATATACACACACCTTCTTTTATTCATGCAGACTTGGTGTTTTTTTTTCAAAGCAGACCGATATCTATCTATCTACCATTGACCTCATCCCATTCCTAAGAGGTCTGTAAGGGGTACAAGAGCACAAACGTGCCTACCGTTCCTGTCCTATTGTTTCCTTTCATTATATCCAATTAATATAGTTATTACATACTCATACTCATATATATGCTTATATATTGTACAATTATTTCATGCTTATGCTTATATATACTGTGTGACAAATAAATAAAATAAAAATAAAATATTAAGATTAATCAAGGCTACAACTCAGTACTCAAGGAGTGCAAATGACAAGATATTCACGATACCATTAAAACCTTAAATGTTGTGACTTACATATGTGACTCAATCGATCAATTTTATTTATGGCCAAAAGACTTCAAAGCAAGTTACAAATGTAACCTGAATTTAGCATTAAATAACACAGTTCAAATAAATATATTTATTAAGTATTAGATAATAGAGATATCGCCAACTCATTCATCCATACACTACTAAAACTCCTGTGTCTATTTTTATGCTTTGTAACTTTCAGTTGGGCAAAATGTTGCCTCATAGGGCAAAAACTTTGTCAATAAAGGTACCTCAAATGGGGTAACATACAGAATGTCATCCCAAGGAAATGAAATTTGGAGATTTTTTTTTTTGCTGCTTCAGAGCTGCTGCTATGCTGCCATTGTCAGCTACTTTTGCAAGATCCTCATTTTCTTTAACAGCTTCTCAACTTCCTTGCAACTTTCTCACTAGCAAAGGGAGAAAGTGAATGGAGAAACAGAATGGAGAATCAGTGCTTGCACTGTGCCTCCCACCCACATGCTGCCTCACTCCCTCAGCCATCTAGCAGCACCAGCCACTTACACACCTGATGGGACGAGAAAGGAAGGGAAGGGAAGGGAAAGGAAATTTCTGATACTCACAGTCAGCTTTCCACTGGGTAATTCGGAAGTCACTCCTACTTTCACTGATTTTTTTTGCCCACCTGTGGCTGTTCTGTTTCTCTGTTTAGGTAAGGAAATATCTTTGAAACTGTGACCCAAACAGGTCACAGGTTATTTATTTGTAAGATTATATAGGGACGCGGTGGCTCAGTGGCTAAGATGCTGAGCATTTTGATCAGAAAGGTCGGCAGTTCAGCGGTTCGAATCCCTAGCGCCCGCGTAATGGAGTGAGCTCCCGTTACTTGTCCCAGCTTCTGCCAACCTAGCAGTTTGAAAGCATGTAAAAATGTAAATAGAAAAATAGGGACCACCTTTGGTGGGAAGGTAGCAGCGTTTTGTGCACCTTCAGTGTTTAGTCATGCTGGCCACATGACCATGGAGACATCTTCCGACAGCATTGGCCCTTTGGCTTTGAAATGGAGATGAGCACCACCCCCTAGAGTCGGGAATGATAGCATTATACAGTTTATTACTAAAAGCCTTGTTTTTATAGCTAGTGTTAAAAATCTAGCTGTTGCCGCATTTAACTTAGGATGTTCATCTGCAAGTAAAATTTTTACATACACAGAAGTTTTCTTCCAGGTTTGGATTTTAAAATAGGTCAGCTACTTCCTGCCGAAGTCTCTTACAAAATCCACAATAGAATAAAATATGATTCACCATTTCAGGATTATTACAGGGATACCATCTTTGAGAAATGGGAATTCTTTGAAATCTTCCATACAGCATATTTGGGTCTGACTTTTGAAAAGACTATTCTGTTCAGTATTTGCTTAAATATCAAATATTTATGGAGTTGAAAAATTTATCTGTAGTTAATTTCAAAAGTTACAGATGAACACAATGCTTTGGCTTTAGCCATTAATTCCTGAACTAAATTATCCATAGTCTTCAAATGATATAATGAAATACTGATGACATATCCTTGCAGAATAAATAATGAGGTTCAATATCAATCTGGCTAATCTTTTGAGTTACTTGTTTAAACTACATATCTACGAAGGATTCGTTTGAGATTTCCTGAAACAATCCTTTTTTGTTTGTTTTTTAAAAAAACGTATATTTGCAACCAAAGGGCCTGCAGTAGTTCACATAGTAACACACTGGGCCTGCGCACTGCTGAGGTCGGCATCTTGGAGGCTCGATTCCCATGAGCGAATAAACTGCGGAAGGGACAAGAAAGGAGCCTCCTCCGATTGCCTACTGGCATTCAGGCGTCCCACAGATAAAAGATAACACCGCCTGAAAAAAATCCTTTCGCAGAGGCAGCCCAGCCACCTCTGTAATCCCTGGCTACATGTACCATACACTAAAAATAAATAAATAAATTGCAACCAAAACTTAATAGTGCATAACTAAACTGTGCTACTAAAGTTCCCAGAGAATAACAGAATTTGGAATACAACTTGAGCATATGTGTGTCTCAGATCCATAATGGGACATATTCCATCATAATGGCGGGATCTGTGTAATGATATCATCACCCACGTACTCTTATTTTGCCATCATTGTGATATGCCAATTTGGAATCATTAGCAGGAATTCACATTTGTTTTTATGTTGAGTATCACGATATACCGATGTCTTTCAAACAAATGAAAATATCATAAGCCTACCATTTGCCCCTCCCCTCCCATCTGTATGGAGATAAATTCAGTAACAAACTCAATGAAGTGGACATTTGAGTAGAAGATTTTATTTTTTATAGTACAGTAGTACCGAATTTTGTTTCCAAAATTTATGGGATTATTGAGATATGCTGGTTAATTGATAGGTATATTAAAAGTACTTATTTCAAGAGGATGTAAAACATCAGGGCATAATAAATTTGTATGATCCTAAACATATTTGTACACATGGAAATATACTTACATAACATAATTCTATAGTTTGAAATATTTAGAGTGGGGGACACATAATGATTTGATAGATTTAAAAGAGACACAGAAGAAGCCTTCATATTTTAACTATGTTAATTTAATTGCTGGTACACATACAAATACTAGATATATTGCTATAGATTTATAATATTTTCTTTAAAACATTTGATGCTTAGAACACCTTGATTTCTACTTTTTCCCATTCATAATCATTTAAATATTTCTTAGAAGTTTAGACATTTATGGCATGTAGACCACTTTACTGAATTCCATCTATCTCTGTCTTAATATTTCATGCAAATAGATTAAAAACACAGAGACACAAAACTGCATAGCCTTTTATTAATTCTGTATACACTTAGTAACTATTTTCTTGTTGCTTATAATATTGTTGGTGTGTTCAGATTTATGTCTTGCCCTTCAAAAATGTTATCAATACAACTTAGAGTAAACTATGTGAAGTGTCATATATGATGCCTAAAGTAATATGTAAAATATTGTCTTTCTGCAGGAGCAAATCTAGAATGGTAGCATTGAAAAAAACTCGCCAACTTAAAAAAAACTTATTTTCAGTCAGAAATACAATGGAATGAGCTTTTCACGGTGTGGGCTGCTTTAGGCACAGTGGTATCATCAAAGTTAGTTGGCAAGGCTTTCTATGGGTTTTTTCTTTTTAAAAGCCAAGGCTCAGAAGAAGCGCTGTCAAGACTATTTTGAATTGTGAAAGCTAACCTGGGACTTGCCCGTCATTTTTTTTCCATTGAAAAGGATAGAAGTGCAAGCTGCATGTGTGATTTCTAAGACTCTGGAACATACACAAATGGATTTGGGAGGTTGGGACTCCCAAGCAGGCTATCCACAGATTATCCATTGTAATGCTTCTGAAAAGCATTGCAATGCCAGGGCACAATAATTGATAAGATTTCTTCCCTGATGGTAGCCACAAAGACATCTTAAATGGCACATTGCAGATGCTCACAAGTAGTTCTCTAAGATTTCTTGGGTTTCAAGTAGAATAGATTGTTGATTTCACTCAAGGCAGTTACCTACATAAGAGCCACATGAACTCATAAAGAATGATGCACGTATCATCTCAACTGCTGCCTCTAGGGACCTCAAGAATAATAATTATTTTCCTTTGATAAATATAAGATATTTTATATCTTATAAAATATAAGATAATAATTATCTTCCTTTGATAAATGCTGGCAACATTGCTTAATATGATAAAGCAGGTCAAAGCTAGCAGCCTTATAGAAACAGACTGAGCTATGCTGCCCCTACATCTGGAAACGGCTCTTGCTGGAAATACTGCAGAGAAAAAGACTAGCATTATTTTTACAAGATATCAAAAAAGAGTTTTGGGTCCTTGGGTTTCTGTGCTATTAGAGGAGGTCGGCATTCCATTCTTATAAGCACCAATAAAAAAAATAAAATGAAATCATCATTTCATCAACCACCTGAAATAAAATCATCAACCACCTGAAATAAAAGAAAAAGAAGATGCTAAGAATAATCTGCTTTTTTAAAAAAAGTTATTTAACAAGTTTTAACACTTTTGTGTATCATTTGGCCCAATTTTCAATATCCAGATGAAATATGGTTGCATAGTTAAGAATAGTATATTACAAAACTAGCTACAGATGGAGAGTTTTGAACACTCTTCTGGCACATAGTAGATTGATGGTATTTGAGAAGTACAACATATGGCATAAGGAATGTTAAATGAGGAAACCACAAAAAGCTGATTCAGCACTTTTCTTTAATCTTGAAAAATCTATTTCAAAACCAAGTACTCCTGAAAAATCTACTTCACAGTTTCAGATCATAAAGATATGTAGAATTATTTCTTTCAGTCAAACTGAGCCAAGCCAAGTCAAGATTTGCTGTGCCATGTAGGAGGATTTTTTTGTTGTTGTTGGTAAAAATAAGTAGGTGGTTTTATTTCAGTAACATGTTCGTCATTCCATAATACAGAATACAACTCAGTAGCAACTGACATATTTTTAGCATTATGCATGCAGCATTTATTCATAGCTGACTTTGGAGTCAGGAGAGTGTTATGTGGTTGCCACTATCTGACTAGTTTGATAGACAAACAGCTCTTTTTTCTTTTGTCCTCTTTTCGCATGCCTCCCCAACTCTCCTCATTTTCACAAAGCTTGTCATCATCAGTGTTAGATAAAAGACAATTAACCTTTGCAGTTCACCTCCTGCATAGTTAATCTTCAGACTCTTCCTAATTAAAGGTCATATAGGAATAAAGTAACACCAGGGAAATTTTTCTTTTGTTGGATCAAGAGGTGTATAATACTGATAAAAAAATAGTCCCTAAATCCCAAATATTAGACCAAAATCCCCTCCACACTCACCTGGGTGCAAATCTCTTTGCTCATAGTGAGCCGACCTTCAGAGTCAACAGGTCAAAGATTCAAGATCCAGCCATTCAAGTTCATTCTGGGAGTTAGACATGAATATATTTGGAGAGGAAACGTCATCAGCTTCCTTCAGAAAGCAAAGGAAGCCAGAAGGAAACGTCTTTTTTAACATTCTGATTCAAAATTGTTTCCAATTTTTTGAAAGTTTTAACTGCATGTGAAAAAGGTGTCTCCTATTTTAAAAACAATTTTAAAATTTCTTTAGGCTGAATGAAGATTTGGCAGTTCTTTTAAAAGCCAAGGCTCAGAAGAAGCTGTCAAGACTATTTTGAATTGTGAAAGCTAACCTGGGACTTGCCCGTCATTTTTTTTCCATTGAAAAGGATAGAAGTGCAAGCTGCATGTGTGATTTCTAAGACTCTGGAACATACACAAATGGATTTGGGAGGTTGGGACTCCCAAGCAGGCTATCCACAGATTATCCATTGTAATGCTTCTGAAAAGCATTGCAATGCCAGGGCACAATAATTGATAAGATTTCTTCCCTGATGGTAGCCACAAAGACATCTTAAATGGCACATTGCAGATGCTCACAAGTAGTTCTCTAAGATTTCTTGGGTTTCAAGTAGAATAGATTGTTGATTTCACTCAAGGCAGTTACCTACATAAGAGCCACATGAACTCATAAAGAATGATGCACGTATCATCTCAACTGCTGCCTCTAGGGACCTCAAGGATAATAATTATCTTCCTTTGATAAATATAAGATATTTTATATCTTATAAAATATAAGATAATAATTATCTTCCTTTGATAAATGCTGGCAACATTGCTTAATATGATAAAGCAGGTCAAAGCTAGCAGCCTTATAGAAACTGAGCTATGCTGCCCCTACATATAGACTGAGCTATGCTGCCCCTACATCTGGAAACGGCTCTTGCTGGAAATACTGCAGAGAAAAAGACTAGCATTATTTTTACAAGATATCAAAAAAGAGTTTTGGGTCCTTGGGTTTCTGTGCTATTAGAGGAGGTCGGCATTCCATTCTTATAAGCACCAATAAAAAAAATAAAATGAAATCATCATTTCATCAACCACCTGAAATAAAATCATCAACCACCTGAAATAAAAGAAAAAGAAGATGCTAAGAATAATCTGCTTTTTTAAAAAAAGTTATTTGACAAGTTTTAACACTTTTGTGTATCATTTGGCCCAATTTTCAATATCCAGATGAAATATGGTTGCATAGTTAAGAATAGTATATTACAAAACTAGCTACAGATGGAGAGTTTTGAACACTCTTCTGGCACATAGTAGATTGATGGTATTTGAGAAGTACAACATATGGCATAAGGAATGTTAAATGAGGAAACCACAAAAAGCTGATTCAGCACTTTTCTTTAATCTTGAAAAATCTATTTCAAAACCAAGTACTCCTGAAAAATCTACTTCACAGTTTCAGATCATAAAGATATGTGTAGAATTATTTCTTTCAGTCAAACTGAGCCAAGCCAAGTCAAGATTTGCTGTGCCATGTAGGAGGATTTTTTTGTTGTTGTTGGTAAAAATAAGTAGGTGGTTTTATTTCAGTAACATGTTCGTCATTCCATAATACAGAATACAACTCAGTAGCAACTGACATATTTTTAGCATTATGCATGCAGCATTTATTCATAGCTGACTTTGGAGTCAGGAGAGTGTTATGTGGTTGCCACTATCTGACTAGTTTGATAGACAAACAGCTCTTTTTTCTTTTGTCCTCTTTTCGCATGCCTCCCCAACTCTCCTCATTTTCACAAAGCTTGTCATCATCAGTGTTAGATAAAAGACAATTAACCTTTGCAGTTCACCTCCTGCATAGTTAATCTTCAGACTCTTCCTAATTAAAGGTCATATAGGAATAAAGTAACACCAGGGAAATTTTTCTTTTGTTGGATCAAGAGGTGTATAATACTGATAAAAAAATAGTCCCTAAATCCCAAATATTAGACCAAAATCCCCTCCACACTCACCTGGGTGCAAATCTCTTTGCTCATAGTGAGCCGACCTTCAGAGTCAACAGGTCAAAGATTCAAGATCCAGCCATTCAAGTTCATTCTGGGAGTTAGACATGAATATATTTGGAGAGGAAACGTCATCAGCTTCCTTCAGAAAGCAAAGGAAGCCAGAAGGAAACGTCTTTTTTAACATTCTGATTCAAAATTGTTTCCAATTTTTTGAAAGTTTTAACTGCATGTGAAAAAGGTGTCTCCTATTTTAAAAACAATTTTAAAATTTCTTTAGGCTGAATGAAGATTTGGCAGTTCTTTAAAAGTTCTTTAAAATATACGTAGAAATAATTCAACATATATATTTATGATCTGAAACCGTGAAGTAGATTTTTCAGGAGTACTTGGTTTTGAAGTACTTGGTTTTTGAACTTATTATGGCAAAGCTGCCGATGGATATTTGTTGTTGTTTTTCTATGGTGCACCTACCTATCATTCTACAGTCAGCATAATTGCAGAAGGTTCATAATCTGAAAAATCACCAGGCAAGGAATTCTGTCATGGCTGTTTTCTGACATCTTAAAAGAGGATGGGTTATACACAAAAGATGCAGAACACTGAAGAAGTTATTGTTCAAGGAAAGAGAAGATAATCACACAGAAAAAAATCACAGCCCATCTGTGAGAACAAATTCACCAAATGTTCTTTTCTTTAGACAAAAAACCCCCAGCTTTTCTCCATTACTTGGAATGAAAATGGAAAATATATACAGAAATTGTCTTGCATTAATCGTCTGAATTACATTCTTTTTTTAATGGATCTCAAATATGGGTTAGTCTGCTGTTTATTCCTCCTAAGTGATGGAATTCAAATAGCAGTATGTTGCTTTGCAAGGTAATTTACAAATTAGAGAGAGATCTTAGCATGTACAGAATAGCTTGAGCAGGTTTGAGATAACACTGCAGTTTGGTTTTATTTATGGTATACTGTGCGCAAAGTGACTGGTGACTATAATTCCCTTCTCTGGAAATTATAGTGATATGATAAAGAGTGGAACTGAAGGAAATGAGATAAACGTTAGTGGCTAAGGAAACTGAATAAAAAAGATATAAAGGGTGTGAGAAGTTGAAAAATGGTAAGGCTGCAAGTGTAGACGGAGTCTGTCGTGTCCCACTCCTCTGCTGACGGCTGGGTCCGGGAAATCCGAATCAGGCGTGCCTCTGCAGCTCTGTCCAAAGTCCTAGCAAAGTCCTCAGAGCAGGCAGGAGACCAGTAAGTGACTTCAGCAAGATAAGTTTGACTTTTTGCCTGACTCAGAGACTGCCAGAAAGTAGCTCCTTTATATAGGCCATGGGGTGTGGCACCATGACTCAGCACTCATTAAGGCCTGCCCCTCCCTTCCCTCTGCAGCCTCCGCCTCTCCAATCTTCTGATGCGAGGGTCACACCAATCAGCTGTTCTTAGAGTAAACCTCCTCAGGCTCACCTGCTGTGGAGGAGGGAGGTCTAGCTGCTCCGTTTGCCTGGGCATGGAGTCAGGGCTGGGGCAGGGAGATTCTCCTTCTGCAGTTTGTGTGGGCATGGAGCCAGGACTGGGACCGGGAGGCATACATTCCTCAGTGTGCGGGAGCAGGTAAGAAGGCCCCGGCTGCTCTGAGGGCGGGCAAGACACAACAGAGTCACTGCAGAAACATTACAATGCAAATGAAGTTTGTTTATGGATGGCTAGGTAAGTTGAATAATAATAATTTATTAAATTCATATGCCATTCATATGGATGATTGTGTGTGAGGGTGCATTTGTACTTTATGTTTTGAAGAAAGCCATTGCTGTTCACCTTTCAGAAGAAATTAAATAGCAAGAATGAATACAGAAAGTTAGTTTGTTAAGTATGCCGAGGAATCCTAGACTCTGATTGAATATAAGAGGTAATAATGAACAAAACTTGGGAAGGCTCACTGCATTTTTAATGCTGGGAAGAAGTGCGCAAATCAGATTTTTAAGTCATTAAGAAATATAAAAATGTGTGCATATAAATGTATGGAATGTTTAGTGAGGAAGCAATTCATCCTTGGTTGATTTATATCTGTATTAATAAATATCTGAGGAATATTTTTGATTGCATTAGAGTGTGTTGGCTGGGAACATGAATGAACATGAGCTTTTGTATGGAGATGATGCCATGTTGCTGGCTGAAAATCCAATTAATTTTCAGTGAATCTCAGAAGGAATTTTATGATGCACTAAGAAATATTCATTTAAAAATTAATGAATCAAAGACCAATGCATTTGTATTTAACAGAAAGAATGGAACAGATGATTGCACAATGTGCATACATGGTAAAAACTAGAGAAAGAAGATGCATTTGGTACTTTGTAGGTAGAGTTTTACTAAAAGTGAAAATAAAAATTTTAAGACGTTAAAATTTTGACCCAAAGATGGTGGGTAGCATGTGGAATATTGCAAAAATAATTATTTAAAAAAGAGGGTTAAGAATGTATTTCTCTTTTCTATTTTAGGGGACTGAGAATTGATGTCAGGAGAAACAAAAATTGAATATACAAGGAATGGGGTACTAAAGTCATGTGATAAAACAAAATGACATAGGGTCACAATCAGATACTGATTAAGGATTGAATGCAAATATGATAAGTATGAAAAAATATTTTGATAGGATTTCTGTATAAAAATAGAACAATAAGAATGAAATTGTAAAATACATATATGAAAGAGGAAAATGGGTCAAGGAAGGAGACGACAATCGTTTGCTGGAGCGAGTTCATGAGGTTACCCAAAAATTTATAAGATTCTATGTGGATATGATATAAGCAAGACTAATTTGCAAAATTAGAAAGATGGGGATAGGTATAGTTAATGGTGCTGGTGTAAAATACAAATAACTGTGTATCAATGAGGAGCAAAAATCATGTACACATATATAGACCTACCATTTTATTTATTTATTTATTTATTTATTTATTTATTTCGATTTTTATACCGCCCTTCTCCCGAAGGACTCAGGGCGGTGTACAGCCAAGTAAAAATACACTGTATATATTATGATGTGGCCGAAAAATTTAAAACAATTTAAAATCTAAAAATATAAATAACCCCAATAAAATTTTAATCCGGTCCCACTTGAATAAATAGGTGTGTTTTCAGCTCACGGCGAAAAGTCCGAAGATCAGGCACTTGACGTAAACCAGGGGGAAGTTCATTCCAAAGCGTAGGAGCTCCTACAGAGAAGGCCCAACCGACATTGCTTGGCGGACGGCACCCTGAGAAGGCCCTCTCTGTGTGAGCGTACGGGTCGGTGGGAGGCAAAAGGTAACAGCAGGCGGTCCCGTAAGTACCCGGGTCCTAAGCCATGGAGCGCTTTAAAGGTGGTAACTAAAATCTTGAAGCGCACCCGGAAGACCACAGGGAGCAAGTGCAAACTGCGCAGGAGTGGTGTTACATGGGAGCAACGAGTGGCTCCCGTTACTACCCGCGCAGCTGCATTCTGGACTAGCTGCAGCCTCCGGGTGCACTTCAAGGGCAGCCCCATGTAGAGAGCATTGCAATAATCCAAACGGGAAGTGACAAGAGCATGAGTGACTGTGCATAAGGCATCCCGGTCAAGGAAGGGGCGCAACTGGCGCACCAAGCGTACTTGGTGGAAGGCCCTCTTGGAGACGGCCGCCAAATGATCATCAAACGACAGCCGCCCATCCAAGAGGACACCCAAGTTGCGCACCCTTTCCATTGGGGCCAATAACTCACCCCCCACAGTCAGCCGCGGTTGCAGCTGACTGTACCGGGGTGCCGGCATCCACAGCCACTCTGTCTTGGAGGGATTGAGCTTGAGTCTGTTTCTCCCCATCCAGACCCGTACAGCTTCCAGACACCGGGATAGCACTTCAACAGCTTCATTGGGGTGGTCCGGGGTGGAAAAGTACAGCTGCGTGTCGTCAGCGTACAGATGATAACTCACCCCGAAACCACTGATGACCTCACCCAGCGGCTTCATATAGATGTTGAACAGGAGGGGCGAGAGAATTGACCCCTGAGGCACCCCACAAGTAAGGCGCCTCGCGGTCGACCTCTGCCCCCCTGTCAACACCGTCTGCTACCGGTCAGAGAGATAGGAGGAGAACCACCGATAAACGGTGCCTCCCACCCCCAAACTCTCCAACCGGTGCAGCAAGATACCATGGTCGATGGTATCGAAAGCCGCTGAGAGATCTAATAGGACCCGGGCAGAGGAACAACCTCTATCCCTGGCCCTCCAGAGGTCATCCACCAACGCGACCAAAGCTGTTTCCGTACTATGTCCAGACCGGAAGCCAGACTGGAACGGGTCTAGATAGATGGCTTCATCCAGGTACCGGGGAAGCTGCCACGCAACCACACTCTCTACAACCTTTGCCACAAAGCGAAGGTTGGAGACTGGACGATAATTTCCCAAAATAGCTGGGTCCAGGGAAGGCTTCTTGAGGAGGGGTCTCACCACCGCCTCTTTCAAGGCCATGGGGAAAACCCCTTCCAACAATGAAGCATTTATAATTCCATGGAGCCAGCCTCGTGTCACTTCCTGAGTGGCCAGCACCAGCCAGGAAGGACATGGGTCCAGTAAACATGTGGTTGCATGTAACCTCCCCAGCAACCTGTTCACGTCCTCGGGAGCCACAGACTCAAACTCATCCCAAACAACCTCAACAAGACTTGCATCCATCATCCCGCCTGGATCATCACAATTTTGGTCTAAGCTATCCCAAAGCTGAACGATTTTATCGTATAGATAACCGTTAAACTCCTCAGCACATCCCTGCAGGGGGTCCTCCCGCCCCCCCCGGTGAAGGAGGGAGCGAGTTACCCGAAACAGGGCGGCCGGGCGGTTATCTCCCGATGCAATGAGAGTGGAAATGTAGGAACGTTTCGCCTCCTTCATTGCCACTAGGTAGGTCTTAGTAAAAGATCTCACTAGTGTCCGATCAGCTTCGGAACGGCTAGACCTCCAAGAACTCTCTAGGCGTCTTCTCCGGCGTTTCATCTCCCTCAGCTCCTCAGAAAACCAAGGAGCCAATTGAGACCTACGCCGGGTCAGAGGCCACAAAGGCACGACACGGTCCAAAGCCTCAGCTGCGGCCCGTTCCCAGGCAGCAACTAGTTCTTCAGTCGTGCCGTGGGCAAGATCCTCAGGAAACGGCCCAAGCTCCGTCCGGAACCTATCAGGGTCCATCAGGTGCCTGGGACGGAACCAACACATTGGCTCTGTCTCCCTGCGGTGGTGAGCGGCGGTCCGAAAGTCCAGGCGAAGGAGAAAATGATCTGACCATGACACTGGTTCCGTGACTAAATCTCCTAATTCCAGATCATTAATCCACTGTCCAGAGATAAAAATCAGATCTAGTGTGCCTCCCCCCATGTGTGTAGGGCCATCAGTTACTTGAATCAGATCCAAGGCCGTCATGGAAGCCTGGAACTCCTGAGCTACCATTGATGACAAGCCGGCCGATGGCAAGTTGAAATCCCCCATGACCAAAAGTCTGGGAATCTCAACTGCCACCCCGGCAAGCACCTCCAGCAGCTCAGGTAGGGCTGTAGTCACGCAGCAAGGAGCCAGGTACGCGATCAACAGGCCCATCTGATTCCGATGGCCCCACTTCACAAGGAGGGATTCACAACCAGCTATCTGAGGCACAGTGGACTCCCTCGGCTCTAGGCTTTCCTTAATCACAACCGCCACCCCCCCACCCCTACCTTGGGCCCTCGGCTGATGAAATGCACGGAAACCCGGAGGGCACAGTTCAACCAGGGGAACACCCCCCCCTCTGTGCCCAACCAGGTCTCCGTAATGCCCGTAAAGTCCGCGGACTCCCTCTGAATAAGGTCACAAATCAAGGGAGCCTTATTAACCACGGACCGGTCATTGCACAGCATCAGCCAGAGACCCAAGCTCTGAGAATCCTGACCATCCGGGGAACAAGTAAGGACTGAGGAGCCGGAGCACGTGATCACTTTTAAACATCGAGCACGTGCTCCCAGGGAACGATACGGCCCCTTGCCTCCACCATATCTGCCTCTCCCACTTACCGTACAGATGGAAAAACACTCTACTCTCTGAACATCCCCCTCTCCCCCTGTCTTCGGACCTGATGAAATAATGCCGTGAGCACGCAATGGGACTGGACATACCCTCCCCCCCTCCCCAATGGGTTCTTCCCCTCACCCATCTCATCCCTCCCCCCCTCCCAACCCTTAAAATCCCCATTAAAACTCCCCTTAAAAAATCTATTAAAACAACTAATTAAAAAACCCCTAAGCCTCCTATTTTTCGCATGCCACCTCTCGGGGCTCCAAAGCCTGTCCTCAAGGTGGGCCCTCGATAATCTGGAGGGCCAAACCCACGAGAGAGGGGCATCTCGCAGGGCAAGTAGGTCAGCTGCGGTAAATGTTCGCATCACAGAGAAAGTCCGGCAAGAGGCTCATCATGGGCTGGTCAAAATGGTAGTAGATGGTAAAGCAGATGATAAAGTGACCACGACCAGTCTATCCTGATGGGAAACAGTTAATGGAAATCCTTATGCGGTAGATGACCAAACCGCTAACTCAGTCAATTCACCACCCCATACAAACAACCAGGGGTGGACTATGGAAGAAGGGGGGAGGAACGATGGTAAAGATGATTAAGATGTTAAATAATAAAAGGGGTGTCCGTTGGGCTCGTGGGCCTTCCTCAAGGCAACCACCAGGTATCCACGCCACCCGCTAGGACACGGCTACACCCACGTTAGGCGTATCGGGCCATCCGCCGCCTCGAAACACCGGGGCAGGCCGCTGCCGCCTGCCACCTCCGACCGGCCATCGCCGCCGAAAAAAGCCCCATCGCCACCGCATGAAGGCCACCGAAATCCCCACCATCCGGGAAGGGACACCAGTCGCCAAATCCTGCCAGCAAGAATCCTACCATAGCATTCTCTTTCAGAATAAGCAATATAATGAGAAAAAAAGAGTTAAGGATGAGTAAACTAAAGAAAACAAAAGCCTGAAATAACAGTTCAAGGAGTAGGAGGAGTAAAACTGAACCAATAAACAAACTTTACATATAGGTCTGTCTGTTGGTTCAGTTTTAAGTAGGAGTGCCTGGATTAGACCAGACATGCTTAAAATTCTATTATATTGCAAGCACATTAGCTATACAGGATACTGTTTTTTTTTTTTTCATAAGGCAACAGATAAAGCTATGTCTGATGTGTTTTCTTTTTCCTTTTTTTCTAACCCCCTACCCCCCACTTTCAGGATATAAATTGGACACGATGAAAGGATGATGCAAATAAATACAATGCCCAGAGTATTGGAATATTTCATTATTAAGCATTTGTAGTTACTCTGACTAAGCACTTTAATTCAGTATTAAAATAGAAGCTTTGCTATGCTCACTACCTTTTGAGCTGAAAATGTTTGAATATTTGAAGGTCTGTTTAAAAAGAAAATCTGTTTAAATTGCACTTATTCATGGCTTTTTATATACACCATACCATATCCATATTCTCAAGAAATGTCACATTCTGCCAAAATTGTGATATTCAAATAATTTAAGAAAAAAAGGCAAGAGGGGGAAAAAAAAGCAATTTCAGTATATTCAAAGGCCCAATTAGAAAATGGTTATCCCCAGCATCCACAATGCTCTTAGAATATAAAGCTTTAAGAGATTCAGCTAAATTTCATGGCCATTTCATGGATCATTAAGACTAGCCTGGAACTCAAATGCTAGCCTGATCCCCTTTCAGTGTGGAACTTTCATGTATTGTATCATTTTCTGCTTCTTTAATTGACTTCCTAGAGGTTCATTTCCAGGTGTCTAGTCTTGAACATGACAGAGTAGACATGGCTGTACATTGTGCATATTGCATATGAAGAGACAATGTTATAATAGGTAAACCTTTTTTAAAAGATAATTTATATAGCTTCCCATCTCACTGAAGTGACACTGGAGAGTATGCAAAGATTAAAAATACCCAGCAATTAAAACAGTAATCCATGATACTTGAGATAAATGATATCTGTCAGGTATCAATGAATCAATGAAGGTATTAATGAAGGAAATGAAACTTTCTGACAGAACAATTAGTCAATGGAACAGCTTGCCTCTAGAAGCTGTGGGTGCGCCAACACTGGAGGTTTTTAAGAAGAAATTGTACAACCATTTGTCTGAAATGTATAGAGTCTCCTGCTTTAGCAGGGAGTTGGATTAGAAGACCTCCAAGGTCACTTCCAACTCTGTTATATCTTTCAATTCTAAAATCCTATACACAACTGAAGATATTAAAGAGAATGGCTTTGAAGAGAGAGAGAAGATCCATTACCACGATATTAAACAGAAAAATATGGTTTAAGCCCATGCAAAGATGGAAATTTTCCAGAAGCAGGCACCCTCCTAATGAAGATAAAAGAAGAAGGAAAGAAAACATACAACAGACTTACAAGATTCTGTTACTATAGCCATTCTAATAAAAGTGGCACTAGGCTTAAGAGGTGTCTGTTTCTTGATATAGTCTTCCTTCAGGGTTGACATCAACAGATTTCACCTAACCTGGCTTGTAGACAATTATTTAATTATACAAATAATTAAATATAATTTAATTATACAAATATTGTTATATAAGGTTACCCATTATATACTTATATTGTATAATGGGTAACCTGCCACATTACCTTGTTTTTTGGCATCTAGTGAACTGTCAAGATCATATTAGTTCATCTTTTTACCATCTCCCTGTTACTTATTGATCAAAAGAATGAAGCGGAGAGAGGATTTGGTTTCTTTTTCTTTTCAAATTTCAACAATTGTGATTATTTTAGTATCTCTATTACATATTTGCCTTATCACCACTGGATGTTTGGACAGATATATTCTATATTCTGTTCAGAAATCATTAAAGCTGATTTGCCAAAAAATGGGTTCTGCCATAATGGAACTTTCACTTTCACTTATCAAAATTCTGTACACAATTACTCAAATGCTACACCATTTTTTTATTTATGAGATAGAAGTTTCCAAACAAGAATGCATGCCTCAAAAAGTTGATAGAAAGGACATAGGTCTGTACTTGTCCTTTATGCAAAATCTACTTGTACGTTTTTTAAAAATGACACTAGGAAATTTAATTGAATTTAATTGAAAATATTGTTTCTCATAAAGCTTCAAGTATGCACTTTCAGGAAAGTTGCTTGCAAAAGCTCTGTGTATTAATAAATTTTGCAAACAAGAATAGGGGTTTTTAAAATAAGTGAAAAGAATTTCAACTGGTCTAAAATGCAGGAGCCCAGCTGATAATGAAGGCCACTAAGCATTTTCATGTAACATCCCAGCTTCAAAACTTACCCTGGTGATCAGTTATTTCCCTGATACAGTTCAAAGTGTTGGTGGTCACTCATAAAATCCTATATCACTTCAGACCTGGATATCTTTGATACCAGCTATCTCCTTAGGTTTCTGTCCATTGAATCACAACCTGGAAATCTGGTCTCCCTTCAGATAGCTTCAGAGAATGTCATCTTCAGAAATCCAGGGATGAGACTTGTAACTTGTGGTTCCCTAGATTGCACTAGCTTGTTTCTTGTTAAAATAATTCCAAAGAGCTGGAATTTGGAATTGTTGTGAAGAGAGAAGCCCCCGATAGACTATGTATCAATATTTTATTATTCCTTCAGCATGAAGTTCATTCCTATTTTAATGTTAAGTTTTTCATCTTGTTATTCTTTTGTTATTTTGATGTACTGCTTTTAATCCTCTTAGCAGAAAGAGTTTTGTAAGCCTCTTTGAATCTTCATAGACTAGTGTGGCATATAAGCACTTTTTTTCCTTCCATTTAATCATATCCAGTTCTCAGAAATAGCATGGATAAGTCCTGTCAGGGTTTTTTTTTAGCAAGCTTTTTCAGAAGTGATTTGCTTTTTCCTCCTTCCTAGGACTGAAAGAAATTGACCAACTTTAACCACTGCACAAACTGGTTCACCAGTAATAATCAGCACTAGTAAGTAAGTGGATGGAGTATTACTGCTGTATAGGTAATCCTGAATTTACAGCCATTCACTTAGTGACCATTTGAAGTTACAATGATACTAAAAAAAAGTTACTTATGATAGATCTTTGCACTTACGACTGTCACAGTGTCCTAGGGCCATATAATCAGAATTTGGGTGTCTGGCAACAAAAACATATTTCTAATGGTTGCAGTATCCTAGGATCATTTGCAATTTTCCCAGCTGGTTTCCAACAAGCAATGTCAACGATGAAAGCCAGCTTTGCTTAACAACCACAGCAAAGAAGGTAATAAAATCAGTTATGTCTCACTTTACAACAACCTCACTTAGTGGTGAAAGTTCTAGTCACAAATGTGGTCGTAAATCAAGAACTACTGTACTAATACAGTAAACAAAACAAACCTGCGTGCACATCTATCAATTCACATCATGCAATGTATTTATAGATTTTTGTGGTGCCATTAGCAATAAACAGCTCTAATCCTCTAATGATACAGAGCAATGGAGCAAGATAACATCTGAATATCCTTAGCTGAGCTATTTCAGCAGGATCATCTATCAGGAAAGCTAATTTATAACATGGGTGCCCCTTTTAACCATCCTTTGCATCAGTTTAAGTAGAAATGCTAAGGGCCTTCTTCTTGTAGATCAAGATAGTGAAGGTCTGATGAAGAGCTTTCTCAGTGACAAGCTCCAGATCACCAAATAACTTGCTTATCCCCTGAGTTTTAGTAGGCTCCCTATCTCAGCTCTCACTTTAGGGGGGTAATTAAAGCAGTTATGGGCTGTGCTTTTGTTATATGTTGTTTTCATTTACGACATTTGTAATGGGTGTTTTACTAGGTTGGTTGAGGAGGGTTTGATTGTATACCATTGTTATTTTGAACTGCCTTGAGTCTTTGAAGTGGGTTGTAGGCAAATATTTGTATGTATAAATAAATAAATTAGGTAATCTCATACTCAAAGGTAGATTTTTACACCTACTCCTTTTCTTCCACTGTGTTGCCACTTATGTCCTGAATTGTTAGCTGAGGCCAAAGCCATCCTAGATGGTAGCTGGATATGCATTATAGTATGAATTAGGCTGGTTGATTTGTAAAACAAATCTATCATGATTTTTTCCCGGGGGAAAAATGTAATTTGTCAAAATTAAATCTGCTATAGCACAAGCAGGCATGTAATTTATGGAGTGTGTTAATACCCATGTTATAATGTCCAGAAATTGTGCACTGGGTGTATTTTCTAGAATCCTTTGCTGAGTTTAGCAGCTGTAAGATTCTGTTTTTGGAATAAAAAGCAAAAGGGTGGTTAAAACTTTGAATTTTGAAAGTTAAAAACGGACTTAGGGTCAAGATAAATCAGCAATAAGAGTTTGAAATTAGTTATAAAAATGCTTCCTTTGAAAAACTTTTGATTTGAATTATTTTAAAAATAACATACTAAGTTAAGACTTCAGTAGACATTAGAGAAAACTAGAAAGAACTAAAGATTATAATTGAAGGAGAACATTCAAGCTCAGCAATACAGAATGAAGCAAAATATTTGCTAATATCTAAAGGATATTTTTGAACAATGGTTTCAAATTTTAATAGTGTCTGCCTCTATACATTGACTGTGTTTAAAAGATATGAAAGAGGAAGACTTATACCTGACAATTTGAGACTGATTTCAAAATGGACTTAAAAAGTTATAAGAATGATGGAAAAAGATGCTACACGAACAGACAAAAGAAACCGGCTGATGTTTTAATAATTAAAAGGGACAAGCTAAGAGAGTGACATGGATATTTTTCCTATATTAGATTTATAAAAAAAGGCTTTTGTTTAAGCTTTGAGAGTTTTGTAAGGGAAAAAGAAAGGAAAAGAAAATAAATTCTATAGCATTATTTGATTGGAATAAATGTCAAGACTGTTAAAAGTAAAATAAAGAAATACAAAGTTGGTTTATTTGATCAGGGTTAAAACACACACACACACACACACACACACACACACACACACATATATATATATATATTTGTTTTCTGAGGTTTTCACGGGTGTTTGTATGTAGGTCTTTGGTTGTTCGGGTTTTCTCCCGTGTAAAATTGGAAGTGTCTTGGCGACGTTTCGACGAAGTCTCATTCGTCATCTTCAGGCTTCAGCTTCGTGCTTCTGGGAGCAATGTGTGATCGCAGCTGTTTCTTCCTTTTAACTGCTAGTGGGGGTTTGAACTGATTGGGTGGGAGCTTGGCTGTGCTCTGATTGGCTGGGGTTTTTTTTGTGCTCTGATTGGCTGGGGGTGTGTCCTGTTTGGGTGGGGGCTTGGTTGTGCTCAATTTAGTCTGTGTTGCAGGGGAATTTGAGCTGGTGAGCTGCATAGCTGTTGTTTGGCTTTGTGGTGGTGCTACATCTTCATAGTGGGTGTCAGTCTGCTGCATGTATGGATTGGAGGGGTTTGAAATGGCTAATGTTGCAGCTGCAGTCTGGCTTCTGGTCCTTGGTCGTGCTTCATGATCAGTGTGGGTTTGGGTCTGCTTTCTGGGTGGATGTGCGGTGGTGACATCCTGTGTGGACCTACTGACTGACACCCACTATGAAGATGTAGCACGACCACAAAGTCAAACAACAGCTATGCAGCTCACCAGCTCAAATTCCCCTGCAACACAGACTAAATTGAGCACAACCAAGCCCCCACCCAAACAGGACACACCCCCAGCCAATCAGAGCACAAAAAAAACCCCAGCCAATCAGAGCACAGCCAAGCTCCCACCCAATCAGTTCAAACCCCCACTAGCAGTTAAAAGGAAGAAACAGCTGCGATCACACATTGCTCCCAGAAGCACGAAGCTGAAGCCTGAAGATGACGAATGAGACTTCGTCGAAACGTCGCCAAGACACTTCCAATTTTACACGGGAGAAAACCCGAACAACCAAAGACCTACATATATATATATATATATATAGTTATATATATATATAGTTATATATATATATAGTTATATATATAGTTATCTTTGGTAACCCTTATTTCTTTTTTCTTCTTTAATATACTTGTAATTTTTATATTTTTATTTTCTTTTTAGTCTTTTATTTTTCTTTTAGTTTGTATTAATTTTTATTATTGTAATTTTAATCTTTAAAAAAATTCATATTAAAATAGTCAAAATATGAAATTGATTTTAAGTGCAGAGTTGATATGAGGGATTTAATATTCACAATGTCATTTTTAAAGTAATACTATAGTTTAATTTGCAGGAATCTACATACACATCACTGCCTTCCATTTATAGGTGAAGCAGCACCAATTTATATAGCTCATTGTATTATAGAATAGAATCAAAACTATATGTAGATGAGCACTGCATTTCTATAAAAATGCATGGTTCTACCATGAAACTGTCATCCGCCTACTTTACAAATTATCTCTAATTGGATACAGCTCACCTTAACTCAGCTTGAAAACTATAAAAATATGAATGTTATGAATTGCTAGCACACATTTCAGAATACAAATGAAATATGCTAAAAAATCAATAGGAGCACTGTTTCTTTATTCTCTTCACTTTTCCATTGAACATTGGAAATGAATAGAATAACCATTTTGTTTACATGTTCAACTATAAGCTATCTCAGTTATAATCACAAACGATGACTTTGAAGAATCCATACATTTCCATTTTAAAGACGTTTGATGGACAATGTTTTAGGCCTTTAAGGCACGTCCGCACCTAATCAAACTTGGCAGATCTTGAGAAAGCATGGTCAGATCTGGTTGATATTTAGTTGAGGGACTTGATTTACTTCAAGGTCCATAGATTAAATTAGAAAGTGAAAAAAAGATTCAAAATATTTCAGAAAAAGTAATCTCACATCATTTTTATAGTATATGTAATCAACAAGTTATTACCTCAATTTATTGAAGTCTACTTATTTAGAACAGATGTCTATTTTTCATATTTAAGATCTATAGAGTGTCAGCATACAATAATTCATGTAATAATTATATTTCTATATTATTGAATCATGTATGAATATAGGAAGTTCTAAGTAGTGGAATTCACTAATATTGTAACCATACTTGTCCAGGAAAGATTTGACTAACCCTTATTTTAATAATTCTGAAAATACCAAATATCTCCTTTGTTAGCGAACTTAGAGAAAAAGGTATATAGTGATTAAATAATAGAAATACAGTGGTACCTCAGTACTTGTTAATTGGTTCAGAGAGAAACAATGAATATG
Source organism: Ahaetulla prasina (assembly GCF_028640845.1). Classification (NCBI taxonomy): domain Eukaryota; kingdom Metazoa; phylum Chordata; class Lepidosauria; order Squamata; family Colubridae; genus Ahaetulla; species Ahaetulla prasina. The sequence continues at coordinate 47,718,104 of NC_080546.1, read as the reverse complement.
AAAAATGCCAAACATGTGACTTACCAATTGACCCTTTGTTTCAATCAGAAAGGACTTACTGTCTGTCCTTTTATATGTCAGCAACCTTCCCAGCATGTCTAACTTCTGTCCGCAGCCATCCCCTTTTTCCTTTTGCAGCAACCGTCCCAGCATGGCTGACTTCCTGTCCATTTTCTGCAGTCTTCCAGCTTTTCCTATCATAGTGCATTGAGTACCAAACAAACAATGAGTACTGGGACAACATTTTCAAGTCAAAATTAATTGAGTGCCAAATTTGAGTGAATGTTAAGTGTTGAAGCAGTTGAATACTGAAGTACCACTGTGTTTTAGTTCTTTAGCAAGAAACTGCAGTAGCCTTCTTTTAAGTTTGAATAAGTATTTTGGAAACTTTATAACAAACTCTGTGATTCTAATACCAGTAGTCCTTGTTCAGTGACCACAAGTGGGACTGACAACTTGGTCACTTTGTGAAACAGTTGCTTAGTGAACTTAGCTTGTGATCTTACTTTGGCTTTCCTTTGCTTTATAGACCTGCAAAAGTTGCTAGTGTGAGGACTGGTTGTAAAGTTATTTTTTCATCACATCAGTAAGTGTAAAGGGTCACGAAACAAGGCAGTTGCTAAATGAAAACTAATGTAGCAAATTCAATATATGATTCACATATATTTGCTGTGGCAACCATTCTGTCAAATGATATCAAGGATCATCAATATTGTTAATATATATTTAAATCAGTGGTGAAACCCACTTACCTTCACTACTGGTTTGGGAATGGGAGTGCACGGGATGGTACAAAACCAGGACATAATGACGTCCTGGCAAGTGGGTAGAATTTCCAGCCGCTGGCACTACCGGTTCAGTGAGTCGGATAGAACCAGGAAGATTTCACCGCTGATTTAAATGTAATATGTAATATAGTTATTAAAGTCCATTATGTGTTTGACTTTTCCTTTTCTGCCTCTAAAGCAATGGTAGTCAACCTGGTCCCTACAAGTGGGCGTTCCAGCTTTCATGGTGGGCGGTAGGGTTTTTGTCCAATACTGAAGCACTTTCCTTTTTTTAAATTTAATTGACTTTTTAAAAAAATTTCATAGCATTATTTAAAAACATTTTCATTAGGTTTTCATAAAATTCCCCGTGACAATTTAAATTTATGAAAATATATTATTTGTATCACACGTGCATAAGTTTAGTTCATGTTATGTAAGTGAAACTAAATGGCGCTATAATGCGACTGCAAACAAAAGAGCCTTGTCCCAGAATAGCTCGCGCATCTCCCTCTGAACCGGTGGGCGGTTACAAAATTTTACTACTAACAGAGAGTGGGCGATAAATATAAAAAAGTTAACTACCTCTGCTCTAAAGCAATATCTATAATCAGCTGATCAGTGCCAGATATTCCTGAAACCAAATACAGATAGTTAACATAAAGCTCTATTGTTCAATGAGACGCCATATGCTTTGGATCTCACAATACAATCTCTGTCATGCCTAAAATCCTGGATATGCACATGATCGTATTAGATAATATAGGTGCTAAAGAGAACCATGTTTTGACTAGTCAGATGTAGTATTTACTACATTACAAGCACCTTACAATAGAAATGAAGCAGCCTACAGTTCTCCCATTATTTCCAATTTGCAAACATCACTTGGAAAAGAAATGTACAAGAGGATCCTTCCTTCCTTCCTTCCTTCCTCCCTCCCTCCCTCCCTCCCTCCCTCCCTCCTGTATATGGGACATGATCTATTTGACCAGTTTGAGGTTTCACTCCAGCAGTGCTTCTATTTCATTTTGTAAATTTAGATGAGGTGGATAATATTTACTGTTCATGTAAATATATTATTCAGTCAGTCTACCCACATTGCTTGCACTATTGCCTAATAAAATTATGGAGACATTAGTGCCATTGCTGCATCCAGTGATAAAATTTCCATCATACTGCTGACACTCATAAAACAAAAGCTTCTCTCCGCCAAAGTACCATCTGTCCTATTGAACTTGGGACTTTTCTAGGCATTGGTCAGCAGACAGTATCTGGTAGGAAATAAAACTGAAGCAGAGGGATAAGAAAAGAAAGTGGAGTCTGAAGTTGAGCACCTGGTATGTCAGGGATTATTAATTATATTGGTCGAAATGTATTTTGTGCAAGTGCATCCCATAGTAAACCCAAAGTCTTTCTCTTGAAGTCCAATAAAATATTTATAAACCCACTAGCTGACAAGTAATCATATACCAAGTTTCTAAAAGAAATGGGATGCATCCTAATAATAAGGAAAAAAAAGGAGAATAATACATGTTTACAGCTTATGGTTATTCATAGAAATAATGGAAGATTGTAAATATATTTTCTGAGAAAGAGGGAAAGTTGACTTAATATTGATGTACAGAATTCACAATCAAGAAAGCAAGGTTTTTATAGATACAGAGTAATCAGATTTTTTAACAGAATCTTTATCAGGAATCATCAGATGCGCAGAGCCATATCTTATTCTATGGGGTTTGAGCCATCTACCAGGAACTGAACTGATGAATCATTGCACTTAAGATAACAGTACGTAGTGGATTAACTATCCAGATCCCAGGGATTATTGTATTGAAGAAAGAAATATACAGAATCTTTCAGAATTGTATATACAGTTCATGTTGCCTTAAGCTGTCATAATGTTGGGAATAGCAACCCCCTCCCCCCCAAAAAAAAACCAAAATAGGGGAAAAAAAGAAACCAATGCAGAAATAGAACTCATGTAAAACTCCATACAGGGAATACATTGTAATGACATAATGCAACATATGTATGTGTGTGTGTGCATGCATGTAGGAAAGGTGAATTGTATCACATTGTCATAGACTGGAAAAATTAGATATGTGTGCCGTAGTCATTTAGTAGTAAGTACGTCAAAAGGGGATTTCTGTTACATCTGATCCTCTTTTTAATTGAGTCTTGGTTTAATGGGGAAAATCAATGGCCTGTACTTGGGAAGTGGGACAAGGTCAGATTGATGAAAGCAGTTCTGTGATACAAGCCATGCTTCTTCTCTATATGGTCATTATCTCACACACACTCTTCAAAGAGTCAGATCTTGCAGTATAGCATCAAAAGCAATTAGTTCCCCTAGAGGCCACTGAGGAGAGTGCTAATCACTCATTTGATACCACAGGCATGTCCATCTCTTCTTGTTCTATGTTTTGGAAGAGACTTGCTTCCAAGTAAACATATGTAGTATTACCCTTAATATGTAGTATTAACTCTTACTTAAGATTGCACTGCATTTGGATTTAAAGGGAATAATTGTTTTGCTACTCAAAACAATGGTGGGTTGCCCTTGGTTCGGACCGGTTCTATAGAACCGGTAGTAAAACCGGTGGGAGGCTTAGCCCACCAACCCAGATGTTGTCATAGGCAATCTGTGCATGTGCAGAAGCTCGGTGCACACACACAATCCCATTGCGAACCGGTAGTAAAAGTAAGTAGAACCCACCCCTGATTTGAAACTACTTTGAGGGTTAAGGTGAATATAATTATCAAAGCTTTTTTGTTTGGTTGTAAGTCGGCACCAACACTTTGAAAAACTTGAGATTTATAAAGCATTTGATTCAAATGTTGGTTTTAATAAAGCACATCATATGCATACAAACAAAACAAAAAGTCATTTCAAGATGGGACTTGCCCTTAATCTTCCTAATCATAGAAAAACCTAATTTAGACCGGTCTTTTAAGGAATCAGGTAGCATCTACCAGGTTTATATTCTGAATTGATCTATTATATAGGAGATCAAAGATAGTGGAAAAATATGTGAACACTTATGAGTTAGATGGGGTAGTAGAACCAAACAAAAACTCAGAGATAGTGAGTAGAATTTGACAAAAGTTTGGCAAACAATGGAAGTGTGACATAGCAGAAACTTAACTGGTTTTTCAGACTTCTATTAGAATAGAGTTTTGTATGCAAAATACTGGTAGTTAGCTTGACAAGTTTCTGATAGAAAGCCATATGTTCAGAGAAATGGCAAGCCAAGTACCGTATATACTCGAGTATAAGCCGAGTTTTTCAGCACGTTTTTTGTGCTGAAAAACGTCCCCTCGGCTTATACTCGGGTCTATACGGCTTATACTCGAGTTTTTTTTTTTAAGCCCCTCGGCTTATACTCGAGTATATACGGCTTATACTCGAGTTTTTTTTTTTCTTTTTTTCACATTTTACCGGACGGAAGCCCTGCCGGTGCAGTGAGAGGGCGGGGCGGGGGAGCCGCCAGCCTTCTCAGCTGAGGGAGGGAGGGGTTCAACCGTAGGTGCCTCATTTCCCACCCTCGGCTTATACTCGAGTCCCCAGTTTACCCCAGTTTTTGGGGTAAAATTGGGGACCTCGGCTTATACTCGGATCGGCTTATATTCGAGTATATACGGTAATTCAAAATGAATTATTAACAGTTTGTGCCCATTTTTTTAGTCAGAGCATCTGATGCTTAGGTGAATTGTTTGCCTTTCTGGATTTGTTATCTATCTAAACCAGGGCTGTCAAATTCGCGGTCCATGGGCATCACATGTTAGCCGCACCCATGCATCACATGTTAGCCACACCCATGCCCTGGGGGAGGGGGGGAAGTCACGATACATCACGGGACGCCACCATGACAATGCATGTTTGACATCCTTGGTGTAGACTTTTGCTTTGTCTTTGCTCTGAACAGCTGGTCAGCTTTTCAACTGCTTGTCCTCCCCAAAAAAAAACCAATATAGGGGAAAAAAAGAAACCAATGCAGAAATAGAACTCATGTAAAACTCCATACAGGGAATACATTGTAATGACATAATGCAACATATGTATGTGTGTGTGTGCATGCATGTAGGAAAGGTGAATTGTATCACATTGTCATAGACTGGAAAAATTAGATATGTGTGCCGTAGTCATTTAGTAGTAAGTACGTCAAAAGGGGATTTCTGTTACATCTGATCCTCTTTTTAATTGAGTCTTGGTTTAATGGGGAAAATCAATGGCCTGTACTTGGGAAGTGGGACAAGGTCAGATTGATGAAAGCAGTTCTGTGATACAAGCCATGCTTCTTCTCTATATGGTCATTATCTCACACACACTCTTCAAAGAGTCAGATCTTGCAGTACAGCATCAAAAGCAACTAGTTCCCCTAGAGGCCACTGAGGAGAGTGCTAATCACTCATTTGATACCACAGGCATGTCCATCTCTTCTTGTTCTATGTTTTGGAAGAGACTTGCTTCCAAGTAAACATATGTAGTATTACCCTTAATATGTAGTATTACCCTTAATATGTAGTATTAACTCTTACTTAAGATTGCACTGCATTTGGATTTAAAGGGAATCATTGTTTTGCTACTCAAAACAATGGTGGGTTGCCCTTGGTTCGGACTGGTTCTATAGAACCGGTAGTAAAACCGGTGGGAGGCTTAGCCCACCAACCCAGATGTTGTCATAGGCAATCTGTACATGTGCAGAAGCTCGGTGCACACACACAATCCCATTGCGAACCGATAGTAAAAGTAAGTAGAACCCACCCCTGATTTGAAACTACTTTGAGGGTTAAGGTGAATATAATTATCAAAGCTTTTTTGTTTGGTTGTAAGTCGGCACCAACACTTTGAAAAACTTGAGATTTATAAAGCATTTGATTCAAATGTTGGTTTTAATAAAGCACATCATATGCATACAAACAAAACAAAAAGTCATTTCAAGATGGGACTTGCCCTTAATCTTCCTAATCATAGAAAAACCTAATTTAGACCGGTCTTTTAAGGAATCAGGTAGCATCTACCAGGTTTATATTCTGAATTAATCTATTATATAGGAGATCAAAGATAGTGGAAAAATATGTGAACACTTATGAGTTAGATGGGGTAGTAGAACCAAACAAAAACTCAGAGATAGTGAGTAGAATTTGACAAAAGTTTGGCAAACAATGGAAGTGTGACATAGCAGAAACTTAACTGGTTTTTCAGACTTCTATTAGAATAGAATTTTGTATGCAAAATACTGGTAGTTAGCTTGACAAGTTTCTGATAGAAAGCCATATGTTCAGAGAAATGGCAAGACAAGTACCGTATATACTCGAGTATAAGCCGAGTTTTTCAGCACGTTTTTTGTGCTGAAAAACGTCCCCTCGGCTTATACTCGGGTCTATACGGCTTATACTCGAGTTTTTGTTTTTTTTTAAGCCCCTCGGCTTATACTCGAGTATATACGGCTTATACTCGAGTTTTTTTTTTTTTTCTTTTTTTCACATTTTACCGGACGGAAGCCCTGCCGGTGCAGTGAGAGGGCGGGCGGGAGCCGCCAGCCTTCTCAGCTGAGGGAGGGAGGGTTTCAACCGGTAGGTGCCTCATTTCCCACCCTCGGCTTATACTCGAGTCCCCAGTTTACCCCAGTTTTTGGGGTAAAATTGGGGACCTCGGCTTATACTCGGATCGGCTTATATTCGAGTATATACGGTAATTCAAAATGAATTATTAACAGTTTGTGCCCATTTTTTTAGTCAGAGCATCTGATGCTTAGGTGAATTGTTTGCCTTTCTGGATTTGTTATCTATCTAAACCAGGGCTGTCAAATTCGCGGTCCATGGGCATCACATGTTAGCCGCACCCATGCATCACATGTTAGCCACACCCATGCCCTGGGGGAGGGGGGGAAGTCACGATACATCACGGGACGCCACCATGACAATGCATGTTTGACATCCTTGGTGTAGACTTTTGCTTTGTCTTTGCTCTGAACAGCTGGTCAGCTTTTCAACTGCTTGTCCATAATATAGCTTGACAGTTGTGGAGTCTAAGTGTTTAAATTCCTAAGGGCCAGATCACCCAAGCATAAATGCTACGTTGTTAATTTCTTTAAACTCAATTATTCTGTTTGCTGACTGGCAGCTGAATCTGATTCTAGTGAAAAACAATGGATTTGAAGTAATACGATTGCCCACATCATAAGTTATGTGCAAAGAAGCCATTCCAGGAAATTGCAAGTAATCATTAGATAGAATGTTATTTATAGAGAATTTAAATCACTTCTCACAGAAAAAAAATCCCAAAGTGATATTTGATTTTTGATTATTCCTACAGACTCTGTCTATGAGTGGAAAAGCTCAAAATGTTAAATGAATCAATCAATCATTTAACTCTGAGTGGTTAGATTTAGCCCCTCAAAAGTCCAGTTTTGCATGGGATTAAATTAATCTCATTTAAATAGGCATATAATGGAAACACCAAAATTTTAGTTAATTGCCTCTAATCGCCAAGCCCTGGCATCATAGAAACCTCTCCCAAACACTGATTACATTTTCCAAGCTATAGCTACTACTGCCTACTTGCTCATTGTGGAAGGAGCTGTTAATATATTAAGACTGAGCCAATATTACCAATGTATAAAGTCTCAGAAGATGCTAGGCCCTTCATGAAAAGAAATGGATGGGAATTTTCAGTTTCTCAACTGGCAACTTTTGACCCAGGTATTATAGCTTTCCTCATTAATGACTTATTCCAGCTTCATATCATTACCCAGCCATTATTTCAAGTGCTGCAAAGTCTTTTACTATTATTTTGGCACAGGGATAGTTGAAAGGTTCTAGAAGATACTGTAAGTTACTAGTAGGAAATGCACTCTGCTTAGGTGCTGCCAGACCCATTAATAAGGTTTAACTGGATTAGTGGCTGATTAAATTAACACAGTTTGAGAATAGGGTTATAACACAAAAAACTTAGAATGCAGTTCCCAGTTGATGCATGCATACATACATACATACATACATACATACATACATACATACATACATACATATATATGTCTTGGCATTTTTGGGTCTTTTCCCGTGTAAGGTTGAGAGTATCTTGGCAATGTTTCGATGTGGTCTCACTCATCATCTTCAGGCTGGTGTCTTCGGCTTCGTGCTTCTCGAGCAAAGAGTGGTCAGAGCTGCCGTCTCTCTATAAATACTGGTGGGGAGGTGGGGAGTGTTGCTGTGAGCGGGTTGGTTGGCTGTGTGGTTGCATCTTGATTGGTAGATGGAGTGGGTGTTTGCAGATTGGTCGAGGTGGGGAGTGTTGCTGTGAGCGGGTTGGTTGGCTCTGTGGTTGCATCCTGATTGGTAGATGGAGTGGGTGTTAGAAGATTGGTTGGCTGTTTTGTAGCATCCTGTGTGGGTGTGGTCCTGGTCTTTTGTTCCTGAGCTTTGGTGTTGTGGCCTCTGAAGTTCTGTGATGTGATGTCTTGAGCAGATGGCTGTGATACAGCATCCCGGGCCCTGGTTTGGCTCTGAGTCTGAGGTCCTGTCATGTGTTCCTGTTGTGTGTCAGCCTGCTTTGTGAGGGGATCGGAGGTGGGCGCAGCAGCCAGTGGTGTCAGCATGGTCTGACTTCTGGAATATATATATTCCTGATCCAGTTCAGATGCATTAAAAGTCTGATCTGATGCTTTGCTGTGAGCTTGCGTATTTTCAAAAATTAGCACCAGGTGCTAATTTGGGGCTTTGTATTGGTGAACCCTTGCTCTGTGATAACCCATGTGCCTTATTGAATTGGAGTAATACTCCTCCGGAGGCTTTTGCTCTAGCATATCACTGTATCTTCCCAGGAAGAGAGTGTGAATCAGAGGGACAGAAGGACACTCCCCTGGCAGTTGGAGGGCTCTGCTGCCAACCTTTTCCAGCCTTAAGGGGAAGAGTAAATGCTTCTGTGCATGAATACACAGGAAAAATAAAACACTAACCCTTGCCTTTTGCTTTGAGAGTAATTTGTCCTCTTTCAGGACTTCAACCTTCAATCTGAATTTGTACACTTTCATTTTAAAATGCCATGAGTTTATGATCTTAAATTCTTTCTTAAATTGCTTTCCATCTGTTTGGGGTGAAAAGCCTGAATGGAAAATGTCGTATGCAATGTGTAGATATTCTGAATATATTTTTATATTATGTGCAATGTTGAAAACCTCTTTTAATATAGTCTTAATTTTTATTTACTAGATCTGTTGGATACCAGATTTTCACTTCATAAATGTATTTTAGCAATCAGTTTGATTCTGAACTGATCAGATTTGGCAAACCGTAGATATTGGAGAATACATACGTTCTGACTGTGATATTAATTTTGGAAAGATTGACTAAATTTGCATTAAAAACCTAATGAGCCTAGCCTCTTTTTTAAAATATTTCTATCATACATAGGATTTTATTTTTGTATAGATAGAATCAGGAGAACATAGATTGAATCTGTAGCAGTCTGGAATGTTAAAAATAATGTAGGAAAACTGAACCCAGCTTTTTAAACAATCTGTTTTAGTCTGCACACCACAATTACCTTTGCTGTCAATAAAGACAACACTTACTTCTGCAGGTAATTCTAAACAGTCACATGTGTTCTTTAAAATCTAGCATGAGTGGCAAAGTCAATGACATCATGCCATTGGAAAGCTGCTTTGAAATGTTCCGTTTTTTTTAAAAAAAGGCAATGTAGACATAAATCAAGACTTGGTATATTCAACTGCTGTCATTTTAAACAAGAATCTACTCTAGGCTCTCCCTTTAATCGTTTGATATGATCATTGTCCTTACCAAAGGATCAAGTACAAAGGCCAGGCATGGGAGAGTGGGTAGGGCTGATGTAAATCAAATAGCCTTTGCAGAGTAAAATAAAGGTTATTTTGTGCTACCAAAAAAAAAAAAACCGTGACAAGATTCATGATATTTTCTAACATGCCCATGGAAACTGCCTGTCTCTTCTAATTATATCCAAGGTGAAATTGAGAGTAAGCATAGGTTCACGTGTTCTCACTCTCCATCCTCTTTCCCTGCCCTTTCCCAACTCTCCTCACCTCTTGTACTCGCAGGATAATCAAATAGTGTATCAAGGATGAGAGATGTTCCTCTTTATAAATGCTTAATTTTTAGTGGACTCTTTCTGAGGAGCTGAGCAAAGAAGAGAATGAAGAAGAGTAAAGAAAAATTATTTTGAAACCAGCTTGACTTCTGGTAATGACAGACACAATCATAATGTTCTCTTTGCAACAGAAGCTTGCTGCTATTGTGAATTGGCTTTGGTTATAAATACTCTGCTTTGAGACACAGGATTGACAGCGCCTAGCCAACTTTGGCTGACCTCAAAAAAGCTAAGCAGCTTTGAGCCTGGTTTACATTTTCATGTGAGACCAGAAGGAAAAACCCAAACAGTCGACTAGATTGAAAAACTGGAGAAGAGGGAGAAAGGATGAACTCCCCAGGAAAAAAAAAGAAAGCCAAATTTTACCCTGTTGCCAAGAAAGCTAAATGGGCTCATAGGAGATGTCCTTGAAATGAAATGAAATGTCTTCTAGATCTGTATGGAAATGAAGTTTGAAATATGAGATATCATAACTGAGTTTAGTACCTGCCTTGTCTCAGATGTCAAAAACCTATTTCAAAGTACAAGCAGATTCATACAAGAGATTCAGAAGCTTTTGGTATTCTAGTCCTAAACATTGGTTTATAATCAAGTTTATTCCATAAAGGAATATATGATTTAATATACCTGGAGGACACCAAGTTAGGGATGATTGGTATAAATACAAACTTTCTTTTCCTACATGGAAGATTGAGTGCTGCTTGAAAGTCTATATGGCCACACTTCTGTTTTGATAGAGTTGTTTCTCTAGTCCCATGTAAAGCCATTTATCTTCTCAAAGGCTGTGGTGTCTGCGTTATGCCTGGGGGTAATATAGAAAAGATTCCATCTCTTCTTATTTTAAAGAAAATGCACATCTTTAAAAGAATAAAGCATAGATATAAATGGCAATGCATCTGTAGCGTGTAACCCATATCAGACTTTAAAGTGCAGTTTGCTTTTTTTGATGTTTTCATCTGAAAAACAAACAAAAGAAACCCTAATGTTGTAAATTCAAAAGACCGGGGATAAGAATGTGATCCTGTGCATCACATATAAATCAGGTAGCTCTAACAGAATTTCAATACGTAAGGTTAATAATATCGCCATCAGTAGCTCTTGAAAAAGCTTTGACTGCCTTTAAGAAGCAACTTAATTCTAAATCTCAAGAGAAGTCAATCAGTATACATCTACAGTATGCACTAGAATGCAAATTGCATAGATTAGAATCCTATTTTCCTCCCTTCCTTCCTAAAATACATAAAGTTCTTTGAGACAAAATAAAGATCAGATAAAATATCATGTATATGTAATAAAGGGTGTGTGTGTGTATGTGTGTGTATACAAACCTACATTACACACACACACACACACACACACACAGAGAGAGTATATATTTCCTTTCTATTATATTTACCATTTGTTTTTCTGATATGTTCTGTGAATGACTAACAGGAAGTTTCTATACTTATTGGAGAAGAGGCTATTTTAACTAGAGATTGCTTAGGGCCTGGGTACTTACGGGACCGCCTGCTGTTACCTCAAGCCTCCCACCAACCTGTACGCTCACACAGAGAGGGACTTCTCAGGGTGCCGTCCGCCAAGCAATGTCGGCTGGCGGCCCCCAAGGGAAGATCCTTCTCTGTGGGGGCTCCTACCCTCTGGAACGAACTTCCCCCGGGCTTACGCCAAATACCTGACCTTTGGACCTTCCGCCGAGAATTGAAAACACATTTATTTATTCGCGCGGGGCTGGCTTAAATTTTATTGGTTTTAAATTTTTATTATTAATTTTTAATGGGTTTTAGTTTTATATGTTCCAAAGTTTTAGGCCAATTATGTAATAAGTTTTTTAATTCATATTTTAAATTGTATATTGCACTGTTTGTTTTACCTTGGCTGTACACCGCCCTGAGTCCTTCGGGAGAAGGGCGGTATAAAAATTGAATAAATAATAATAATAATAATAATTATATTCAATTTATATCATGTGATCTCAGACTTTTATTCAGAATTCATATTACCAGCCCATGTATTATCTCACACACACTATAACATAAATAAGCTAAGATAAAATGAAGCAGAGATTTTAAACCAGTAGGATTTTCAAATATCAAATCCACATGAAGAGTTCACACCATAGGAATCTTTGAAATTATACAGCACACAAGCCTTCTCTACAGATTTTTTCCCCCTGAAAACCAATAGTTCTAGTGGAAACAATATAAACAAGTCATTCCCAGAAAATGTCACAATCATAAAACATGTTTGCAAGACTTGTCTCAGCATGGCTGCTAACTTTTGAGGAATTGAATATTTGCTAGCCTGATCCTCACTCCTAATGAACTTGCAGAAATTACTTTCCAGGGAATAAGGGGAACAAACGATGTCATGTGGCATAGGATAAAATAATTGCAAATATGCATGGGTTATATGACCTTTTAAATGGTGTCTGCGGGTGTAATGGTATTTAGGCATGACCTTGGGACATACATGCAACTGGCATGTAAAAGATATGTTAGATCACAGAAGGAGGGTTAGCATTGGAAACATTTCAGCGTTCCTAGTTTTCTAGAGCGTAAAGAAAAAGAGGGGATAGTAATTATTTTCAAACTTGCAAGTTTCTGTTACTGTAACCTTACAATGAAGCTAACGGTAGCAATCCTGGTTGTGCTTCTGATCTGGACTGCCTTGCAGGACTAACAGAGGGAGAACTGAGAAATAATGAAGCCATCATTGAATCATCTCCTGGATGCAGAGGACATTTTAATTCACATCTTCTTCACCTCTGCAGGAGTTTGGTTTTATGACTGATCAGCTTGAAGGTGTTTTTTTTTTTTTAGCATTTCCTTAAGAGGGATATTTTTGGAAAGTTCCTCATTCTACAGAAGTGTTTGTGTTTATTTTGCATTCGACAATTAGTCCTGCATTTTTCTTGTTGATGCTGTCTCCAAAGTAGAAATTTTGGAAGGGGTAAAAGGGGAGGGGGGAATCTGAACAGATTTCAATTTAAGGATTTGTATTCAGATTTGTTGTTTTTAAAATCATTTTAAATTTGATTATTGAATAAATGTGTTTTGGTTAGGAGACTGTTAAGGAATGACATAATCAAAGCAATATAATAAACCCCCAAAGGACATCTATCATATGAGATGTTTTGCTTGACAAACCAACGAATTTGAACTGTGGAAGAGTTTATTGGCTTCTTGATTAAAATATGATTATAAATTACAATGTTAATGCTGCAGTTCTGTCATGGGCTTATGCTCTCAAATTTGTCCTTGAGCTAAACAATGAAAACAACCATTTATTGTTAGTTGGATATTTATTGTTAGTTCTCTTCATCCTAGTTACACACATATATGCATACATGAATCACAGTTCATGGACAGAAATATCATAGTGTATGTAACATGGATTGCTTCTTTCTGTATTGATGGTTATCTGCCACCTTGAAGGAACACATTTTGCACTGATTTGTCTGCCAATAGATCCCTATGCACCTGCTGTTGAATTTGTATGCAGCTATTAAATTTGTATGCAGCATATATTGTAGCTCATGCCCCATGCTATTAGCTTTTAAGCTTTCAATCTTGAGAAGCAAGAATCGGCCTCCAAAGCAAGCACCTGCCATGACCTACATGGCATAAGAGTACTCAAGATCCTACCTACTTCTCCCAATTTGCTTTTTCTATATGTCTGTCCTATCAAAGCATGTAAGGAGTGATGACAGCAAGCCAGACTGGATGGCTTTAAAAAGGAGAAGTATATGCCTGTTTCTTCTAAAATTTAAAATGCACAGTTCTGGACAATTACTTTCCCACCTGAAGCCATAAAAATGCAATCATCATATTTCCCTGATGGAAAGGAGGACTTTCCTCCAAATAATCACCTGTAAATATATGTGCTTCTGCATATATTAACTAATAAGAACAAAAGAAGCTTTTGGGAATAAAAGAATTAACAGGACGTGCACTTGGTTGCAGCCCTTTGTAAATCTCAAGTGTCCTTAAAGATTAACCTGGAAGTTAGCCACTGTTTGAGAAGGATTGTTTGCCTGATGATTTTAACCCTTTTTATAACACTGTACAAGTCCTACTCTTTATTCTTCTTTCCTGTCACCTCTTCCCATAAGCTCATTGCTACATAATTTTAACATTTTTCTTTTTTCAATACAGCCTACCCTATATTTATCTATAGACATCCTACCTTCCCACCTCCTCTTTAGTTTGCTGTTTCTACTTTGAAGGACAAATAGGAAATGTCTATATGTGGGAGTAACTTATGTGGGCATATGGCAGACAAGAGAGACAGGGGTCAGCATTTACCAGTAGAGATCAATTAACTATGTAAACTAGGTACCTTAATTTAAAGACAATTAATTTTAATCAGTATTTTTGTTTGTGTCCCTGTATATCTAAAACTTGCCACTTCGGTATATAACTAGAAGAAGGTGCAGAGACATATTTGAGGATCTTTGGCATTGGTTTCAGTTGGGTTTAACATTCTTGAAATTTATAAGGTGGGGAAACTGGCATGTCTTCTAATGTTTGTTTGTGTATTTTCCAGGCTTACTTTTCCTTTTGGGTGAATCAACTTAAAATCAGAGGTATTGTTCCTTTGGAAGATGATAATAACTAAATAATCTGGTCTCCACATCACGGATATAGTCCATATTATACTCCACATCATGATGGGATTGATTCTAGTGAAATAAGAGCAACGTCTATTTACTTGTTGTAGTGGTCCGCCAGCAGCCTGAGGAGCTGGCAACAGGGTCGAAAAGTGATGAGACTGAGGTGGGACCAGGCCAGTGGGGAGTGAGGTGCAAACTCCAGAGCCTCCAGAGACTGATACTAGTGAGGCAGAGGAACAGGAGGAGTCTGTTCCTAATGCACGCATGAGAAGAGCTGCCAGAAGGCAAGAGCAGCTCAAGCAAAGAGGACAAGTCGGGAGTAGGGCCAAGAGATGATTGGCCCCTCCCATAAGGCTTAAAACAGAACAGCAACGGCGTTTGGGCTTTGCCGGAAAACAACGTTGGTAGCTTTGTCTTCTTGCATGTATTTTTTGTATTGGTGACTTCTGAACGTTTGCCAAGAAAGGCCTTTGGCAGTTTTCCTAATTGGACCAAGGTTTGTTATAGGACTGAGAAATTTGTGTTGGGAAGAATTTGCTTTAATTTAGTTGAACTACACTGGTAATGAAGTAATTCTCAGCTGTTCGAATAAAATTTGTTTTTTCACTGACTTGAGTTTTCTACTACCTACTTGGGCCTGGATTACAACACTGGTCTTCATTTTTGGTCACAGTTCTTAATGAGTCTTGAGAGTCATGACAACTTAGGAAGTAGTGACAAAGAGTGGGCTAGTTTAGGAAAGATTATGAATTAAGAATATTTTGTTCCAAACTGTACAAAACAGCTCCAAATGTTATAAAATATTCCAGATTGACACGAAAGCTTCAGGATCATGGAATGCTTGAGAATTGCTATGATACTCTAAGGCTGCTTGCTGGCTGGGGAATTCTGGAGTTGCTCCATACATCTTAAACTTGCTAAGGAAAAATTGTTCCAGTGTGTAGCTCCATATTGGAGTCAATTAGAATTATCATAAAAACCAAGTGTATATTACAAGGAAACAGGAAATAAGTCAATGGCTTTCAGGGATTTTAAATTTCAATTTCTATTAGCCCAAACAGTATAGCAATGATAAGGATCATTAAGACTCATGTTCCAAAATATCATTGGGGTACCAGATTGTCTTCCCCTGCTTTAACAAGTATCCAACTCTTTCCTATATTTGCAGGTTTACATGATCAGTGATGGTGGATGTTTTCTTTCACTAAAATGTGGCTGCCATTTATGATTTCTCAGAATGGTAAGCTTTTGATGAACTTTAAGTTATTCCAACACATAATTAGAAAACCAAAAATCTGCACAACACATTATCATCAAGAATATTCTTTTCATTGTGGGATTTTTCCTCAGTTTATTAATATTGAGCTGTCCAAAATGTTTAATGTTTAATCTGCATTTTCCCAACTTATATCCAATCTTATATTGCCATTATTTTCATTTTTATTGCTTATTTGTTCACATGCAACAAATTTTATTTACATGATAATACTTTATCCAGACTGGATATAGTTTTCCTCTCTATATTATTATGCTTTTCTAAATATTTTAATATGTTATGATTTTGCTCCTGTGTTAGCCAGTCAGTAAGGACCTACTCTACTGGCCTTGTGGTTCTAAAAGCAGTTTGGGGATGTACAGCATTTGCACTTTCAAATATGACATCTTTTGCATATAAAGCTGAATAAGTTATAGGAAAACACACAAAGTTTGAAAAGTTGGATAGCAAAAGTGATGGATGCACATAGCAAGATGAATTTGTTTAACTGTGAAGTTACCCCAAGTTTCCCCCCAAAATTTTTTACTAAGATTATCATGATACAAATACAAATGAAAATAAAGATAATAGGAAAGTGGAAAAAGGGAAAGAAAGGAGAAAGAAAGATGCAGGGCAAAAGGGAAAAGACAAAAAAAAAGCATTGACTTCCAAGTTAGAAAATAGGATTACAACTTCAACTTTTTATTTTACCAACTTAATAAATGCTAGCCATTTCTATAGCTAGATTAATCAGCAGAACCCAAAGTCAAGAGTTCATTTTTCTGTTTTCAGCACTAAGTCCAGAAATTGTTTCCAAGTAGAAAACTGATATATATTCTGTTCTCTAATTGAAACGGTTAATTCTGTTATCTCTCCTGGCTCCATTGCTTTTTTCATCCATTCTTCTGTTGTGAGGATTGATGGAACTTTCCATTTCTATGCATATAGAATTATCACTGCAACCGACATATACAATAACAAAGTTCCAAATCTTTTTGGGGTTTTTTTTGGACATTTCCCCAAGCTGAAGAAGCTTTTAAACAGTTGATAGTTCTGAACTTCTCTAGCATATTGGTATATTTTAGGAGAAAGTCAGTTATTTGTATTACAATTATTTGATGTATTAGGGGGAAATCTATGTGGATATAAGTCTAAATTAGATAATAAGCAAAATTGTTTTGCGGGTAGCTGAAATTTAGTAACAAAGACAGTCTGAGGATAATGAAGCAGTGATCTGTTTCCTTACTAACTTGTGATGGTTTTTTGTTTATTTTTTTTTGTTTGTTTGTTTACATTTATACCCCGCCCTTCTCCGAAGACTCAGGGCGGCTTACAGTGTATAAGGCAATAGTCTCATTCTATTTGTATATATATATTTTTTTTTTTACAAAGTCAACTTATTGCCCCCCCAACAATCTGGGTCCTCATTTTACCTACCTTATAAAGGATGGAAGGCTGAGTCAACCTTGGGCCGGGCTCGAACCTGCAATAATTGCAGGCTTCGGTGTTCTTAATAACAGGCTATTACCAGCCTGAGCTAACCGGCCCGGTAAACACCTTTTCAAGATTTCCAGAATAGAGAACAACATCCCCTTTGTTTCTTATAGTCACCTTATCTGAGGCACTTCTCTAAAAGGCTTGCTCTTATATTTTTTTGTTTTGTGAATTTTCTTCTTGCACTAAACCAGCCAACAAGGCCTCACAGCTGGCCAATAGGTAACTGCAAAAATGACAACTAGCTGGCACCTATCCATCTCTTACTTCTTTCTTCAATGCATTTGCTTTTTGGAGCAGAGGAAAAACAGAAGAAACACTTTTATATTACCTCAGGATAATGAGAAAATGCCTTGACTATAAGAGGAAGGCTGAAAATCTGAGGACCAAAGGCAGATTACAGTGATTACTCCTTACTTATAGGGAAATGTATGAATTGTTGCTTCAGTAGAAAATGCAACAATGTCTTTTTTACTGAACTGCAGAATCCAAGAACATCTCACAGTAAGACAGGGGCATACAAGTGTGGCACCAATTCTGGATTGTCATGCCACTTGCCCTGTGGCTTCAGGAAGCAAGAGAATACAGCGTACTCAATGTCCTGTATCAATTCAAAGAGAAATTCACAAAAACAGCCCACACTTTGTCCACCACCTATTCATGTTTGTACAGATGTTGAAATTAATGTTGCCACAATGAACATGGCTGGTGCACATTTGGTAAGGTCCGTGCATGTAAAATCTTTGCCTTGATTGGTTGAATGGGGGAATTTAGAAGGTTTATGACACATTACTGCATCATGGCTGTAAGCATGAATACTGAATATTAACATAATCTTCACTTCTTATATATGAAACACTATATGGCTCCTGCTTCAAGCATATCATAAAATTAATGCTCTATTGTTAATAGAGCAAATTTTGCACCTTAATCATCAATATGTTCTTCTCTGGGCTAAAGAATCCTGTCTTAAACCAACCACTAATGATTTAAATTTCCTCACAAGAATGGTACTTTGGGCTGAAGAAAGCTTTGGAATAATTTCTTTAATGATAAGGATCAAATCCAGGACATTCAGCTCTGGAAACTTTGCTTTCTTGATAAGCGGATTGATTCACTAATTCATTATCATGCATTTCTGCCTTTCTCAGCTCTTACGTGTGATTCACCAGGTTGTTTAAAGCATCATCAGCTGCTGTAAATTGATTTCTTTCCCTAAGAGAAGACATCAGGAATTATTTCTTCTTTTTCAGCTGCAGATACAAAGCGGCTTATTTTCGTGTCAAACATAACATAAAATGTACCTTTAATTTATTCTTTCTAGAAGAAAATGCATAATACACTTTCTGTGTAGCATTTGTCTTGTATACATTAATAGTTCAATTTGATGCATATGAACTCAGAATTTAATCCCAGGTGTTAGATATTGTTTTCTTCCAGGAAAGCAAGTCCATGTTTTACATTAATTTATTTTGTTTTCCAAATGACCCAAATTTAGTATCATTCCAAGACATGGAAACAAGGATGTTTCATGAAGGCTTCTCCCACTAGATGGGTGCTTATAGCATTTTATTTCTGCCCTTATATGAATTAATGCTATCCAGCAATGCTCCCTGAATAAGATCATGGTGCTCAGGATAAATCTGATTTATTGAGCTTGGTAACTGGAGTCACACTGCATAGTGGTATCCTAAAACCATAGGACTGCAATCAGATGTTGAAAATAGTGCAGAATGTTGGAAACCTATTTAGAATGACAATTCTCATTTTAATCCTTAATATTTAAAGAAAAATATTAGTACTTGTAGTTCGCTGGCAGCATTGGAGGCTCTGAATGTACTGGCAAAGAGATGGAAAAGCTTTTAGTTGATTGCAACACATACATTAGATTTAATTCTTGGACCTGACAATTAACTTTTGTTATTACTACTGTTTCCAGCACTGCAGTATAATTTGCAGGGTTTCTGCATTTTTGATAGCACAAGAAGATGGACTGTACATTTTCATGCCTTCAAAGTATTAAATGGCTCCTCTAGCCACCAAAATGCAAAAAAGAATAACCTCCTTACAGAATTTACAACGGCTTGTTTCAGATGGATGTATTTGAGCATTTATATGGGTGATGATTTAGTCTAGCAGAAAAATGCGTTGCGCACAAGCTGTTTTCATGAAGCAGAACCCAGCTAATATTTAACCTGCTCCTCTCGTCCTTGGCCTTCTCCCAAAGAACAGCCAGTTTTCTCTTTGCAAACTACAGTGTTAGTGGCATTGCTGTTTATCTGTTTATTGTGCAGGTATATTACCTACGCGGTTATTGTCATTATAATATCAGGAACTTCGGTTGCCCTTCTGCAGCCCTTGAGGGCATTGCTGTTTGTACAGGAAAAAAAAAATTACCCAAACACCTGTGCTCAACTTCAATATTTCATTCCTTTGAGAAATTAGGGCATTACAGCTCTCAGCAGTCAATCTTCCTCCCTTCCCCTTCCCCTATAACATCATGCTCATAAAACCTCCAACGTCCTGGGGTTTGCATAAGCATTCTTTATTATTTATCCTCCCACCCATATGCATACGCACTATAGAAGGGCTTCTATATTAGTGGCTTAGCGTGTCTCCACAATTTGCAGCCATTCAGCAGAGCTCCTGTATACAGGTTTGGTACCATGGCAACATGCCACCATTCTTATAGCTGCTGAGAACAGTTTCTGTAATGCAAGTTTCAGGCTACATCAGCATGCTTATGGAGCCGTTGTTTTTTTTCTTTTCTCCATTTCTTTACATGTTTTTAAACCACCTCTTATTGTTACACCTTATACAGGAGCCTCAGAAAGGGGTAGTTGTTACCCTTTACAAACTCGTGGAAGAGGAGAATGGGATCTTGTTCTTTTCTTTTCTTTTTACAGAGGACCAATAACAGGATCTGGATAAATGTATGATTCACAGCATTGGAGGCAGGCAAAAAAGAAATCTACCTAGCCAGCAAGCTTGAGATTCAGTTAACTGTAATGAAGCCCTTGGGTATACTACTATGAATATTAACTTTGATATAAAAAAAGTAAGCAGGCTTTTAAATTATTTTGATTTCACTTAAATTTGCATTTGAAAGTTTTAGAAATGGATGGGCAGGTAATCTGGAAAAATCTGTAGCTTGCAGCATAGTTTTTTTTGGGGGGGGGGTCACATAGTTTTATTTCCTGCTCCCCTGAAGTCTCAAGTAAGTTCTTCTACTGTTAGCCAAACTATCCATCTTGGTTGTATCATTCTTTCATTTCAGAATGTTTGGTTGTAAACTAAGCAGACTGCCTTAGAATACTGCACAGCCATAGCAGACAATAAAAGCAAGAAAATAGAATGGATGAGATATTGACATTTGGCCATCGACAGAAAACAAGACCCGGAGTACATTTAGAAACTTGGCATTCAGAGGGAAATAAATATTTCAGCCCACTCAGATATACAGAGACAGTGTAGCTCAAGGTCAAAAAGTATTCACCACCATTTTAATAGCAGTTGTAAATTCATGAAGAAAAGATATATCTTGTATAATGGATTCTTTTTTTTTCTATTTTAAACTATGCCATAAGTTTTGCATTTATGTTCAACATTGATCAGGCATTTTCTAATGTCCGAGATGATTCTTAGGGTGTAGATTGAGATGAACATCTGTGGTTGGCAGTGGCTTCCAGACACATTTATTTAGGGCATCTATGGACAGACTGACAGGGGGTGTGGTAGCTCAGCAGTTAAATATGCTGAGCTGGTCAGCTGGAAAGCTGACAGCCTGGGTTCAAGATCCAAACACCACCTAACTGGGTGAGCGCCCATTACTTGCCCCAGTACCTGCCAACCTAGAAGTTCAAAAGCATGCAAATGCAAAGCAGATTCTGTGCACCTAGGCATAGAGTTATGGAAGTGTCTTTGGACAATGCTGGCTCCCTCAGCTGGGAAATGGAGATGAGCACCATCCCCTAGAGTCAGAAGTGACTAGACAGGGGAACACTGTACCTTTACTGTTATGAACACACTGCTGAAATTCAGCAGGAATTTCACCTACTCCTCAAATAAGAGATAAAAGAGGTTTCTGATATGCTTCAGACCTTCTTCGCCTTTAAGCACCACATATGAGACTCCCACCATGTATACAATCAGACTGTGCATTGTTCCTGAGTGAGAACCTCTCTGCTGTCACCACCATCCCAAATAAACCCCTCCTCCAAGCCACAACTTTGTTTTTCCTTCATGCAGAAGCTTTGTCTGGCCCAGACAGCTCAGCCAAAAGCTAGCTACACTTTGATCATTTCACCTTTGAACTACTGGTATGTTCACTTGCATAGAAATGGTGCAGATGTTTGAATTGGTGCAAAATGTGGAACTCAATATTTTGACTAGGACGGCTTTCTTGGAGTTGACTATTTGATACAGAGTGTAATGCAAAGTGCTGCTGTTTAACCTGTAAACTTCTTGAGATCCAGATACTTGATAAAATGTTTCCTCTTCTTTCCTGTGTCTGTGCATTAAAGTACCATCCAGTTATCATCTGCAATTACACCTGTGACAAGTAAGACCTATTTTCACAGGAGGGAATATTTTAGCCCCAGAGTATGCTGGTGAGAAGCTGTCCTTAGATGAACTCAGCAACCATAACATTGTTCCCTTTATTTTCACACATTAAATATAATCATATCTTCTGGCTGTTAATAGTTTTTTTCAGATATACGAAGCTACAATAATGTGCTTGATTTGGTTTCACTTGTGTCATATGGGAAGCCAGTCATGGTAGTCCGAGCCAGTTGTAAAGCATAACAGAAGCCATAATTAATAAAATCATGCAATGCTTGAATCCAGCAAAGATATGGATCTTGATCTTTTGCAATCTGATTTTATTTACATCAAATGTGTCGCTTTTACATTTGTAAAATTACTTACATTTCTGTCTTTTTACCTTCAAGACACTGAGAGAATTTTGGATTTCAGTATGGAAAGACTTTATAGGAACATTGAATAATTATATTTTCTAATAGAGAAGAAATAGAAGGCTGTATATGCTAGTTTTGCAAGTCCAATTTTAATTTGATAAATCCAGGAAAAAGTTTGCTAGGCTTAAGTGCCTGGAGTTGGATTCCTACACCATTAAGAGGTCAAAGTACGACATTCAGTCTGCCCCCTACAATGCTGCAATTGCTAAAAATGCTGCACCTGGTAGATTTTTACCTTTTTAATGGGTCTTCTAATGATGGTTAAAACAAAAGGGCCTTTGAGTGCTCCGGAACTGGCAGTTTTATCTGTACTATCTATGTGTACAAGTAGCTTCTACCAACAAGAAAAGGGGGAAGAGAAACAGAGGTGGAGGAAGACCATTGTTTTAAAAGCAGAGGATTTAAATCTATAATTGTGTATTCTAATAGCACCTCTTTTTTTATACATGGCAAAGGCCTGAATGCTTCCTCTTTTTTCCTACCTCTTTTAAGCCATTCCAATATTTGTGACTTGAATTAGTAAAACAGCTGTTGACCGTTTCAACACACAGTGCACAGAAGAACCTACCACAGTTCCTAGCAGGTCACCGAGAGCTGTTTCTTAGATAGCAGTAAGAACTAGAGCTAGATAATACTGTAGATATGATTTATGAAGTTAATCTTCCTCTCTAAGTGCCCAGATTTTTTCTTTCTTCAGCTTTTTGACTTGTCTCAAACTCTTCTCCTCCAACTGTTCCATATCTGACCAATTTATTCTCCATCATCTGGGGTTACTATGGAATCCCCTTCTATTTCTCTGTACCCAGGGGGTGCAAAAAGCTTTTTTTAGGCTGTCTATTCAGAATCAACCTCTTTTTAAAAACTTAATCAATAGAAATAGAACTGATATTTAATTTGATACTATTAAGTACTAACGATACAACTTCTTTCAGGTTTTGCTAAAACCTTAGAGAATTCAAGCAGAGGGTCTGGAACTTATTATTATTATTATTATTATTATTATTATTATTATTATTATTATTATTATTATTATTATTATTATTATTATTATTATTATTATTCAAATTTTTATACCGCCCTATCTCCCGAAGGACTCAGGGCGGTTTACAGCCATATAAAAACATAAAAAACATAAGAATAAATACAAGTTAAAACAACATTTTAAAAAACTTATTACATTAGGCCAAATTTAAAAATATCGATTAAAATAGTACAAAACCCCATTTAAAACTAATTTTTAAAAACTAAACCCTAGGCCAGCCCCGCACAAATAAATAGATGTGTCTTAAGCTCGCGGCGGAAGGTTCGAAGGTCAGGAAGTTGGCGCAGTCCTGGGGGGAGCTCGTTCCAGAGGGTGGGAGCCCCCACAGAGAAAGCCCTTCCCCTGGGTGTCGCCAGTCGGCACTGCCTGGCGGACGGCACCCTAAGGAGTCCCTCTCTGTGGGAGCGTACGGGTCGGTGGGAGGCAGTCGGTGGCAGCAGGCGGTCCCGTAGATAACCCGGCCCTATGCCATGGAGCGCTTTAAAGATGGTAACCAAAACCTTGAAGCGCACCCGGAAGGCCACAGGTAGCCAGTGCAATCTGCGCAGGAGAGGTGTCACATGGGAGCCACGAGGGGCTCCCTCTATTACCCGTGCAGCTGCATTCTGAACCAACTGAAGCCTCCGGATGCTCTTCAAGGGGAGCCCCATGTAGAGAGCATTGCAGTAATCCAAGCGAGATGTGACGAGCGCATGAGTGACTGTGCATAGGGAACCCCGGTCTAGGAAGGGGCGCAATTGGCGAACCAGGCCAAATTTACTCAGCTGCATAGGGCCAAATTTTCCATCTTTATCATAGTAGAATTGTTCCACTCTCTATTGAAGTTTTGAAAGACGATGCTTGTTCCCCTAGGATATGTTTTTATCCCTGGCTTGTTTCAATACACTACACATCAGGTCAAAAACAAAGATATTTCAACTTTTCATATGGAAATCATATTTGTATCTATTTAAGTATAGAGGCTGAATCAACATCTCATGTATTATTAAAGTGTCCATATAATGCACAAGTGTGATCAGAACTTTTAAATCAATTTATTAGAAAATTTAATCTTCCTCATGGCAATAACTATTTTTTTAAGAGACCAATTTTAGGTGCATTAACAGCAGTATCCCAAAGGTGCTTTTCAAAAGGCAGCTGGACTTTCTTGGCTTTTTTCCTTGAAAAATCAAAGAAGCTTCTTGGATGAGAAGCGAAATGTTTTCAAGGGAAAAACCAAGAAAATTCAATTGCTTTTTGAAAAAAAACTTGTTTGGGAAAATCTTGACCTGGATTGAGAATCACCATAAATATTAATAGCAGTGGTGAATTTATTATTGGTAGCTTTAACTTATGGAAATTTACAGGTGCTTTCCTCACAGTTCCTCAGAGAGATGTAATTTTTATACGTGTGTTTAAATTGCATATATTTAAATGTTTGTTTTCTTGTCTTTGGCAATGATAGTAGCAATAATTGTGGAAAAGAAAAAAAAAGTCTGGTCCATTGATATTGCAATACACAATTTGTGATGCACAAATTGAAGAGACAGCTAGAAAAAATACTAAAAATATCATAATTTGAAGTTGAATGATTATGGAGGAAGACATCAATGGTTGTACCAATAGTAATAGGAGCCCTTGGAGCAATACCCAAAGGGCTGTCTAAATACATGAAAATTTTGAATAGAATAGAATAGAATAGAATAGAATAGAATAGAATAGAATAGAACAGAATTCTTTATTGGCCAAGTGTGATTGGACACATAAGGAATTTGTCTTTGGTGCATATGCTCTCAGTGTACATAAAAAGGCAAGATACTTATTAGACCTGAATATCCCGACTTTGCAAAAAAACCCCACCCTATGTGGAACTGCCTATATACTTAGATGCTACCTTAACAGCTCTTAAGTCTTTGGTTAGGACTTAAACTGTTAAGTTTTTACCAACCTCACTCTGTGAACCGAATCGAAGATTAGCAATAACAACAACAACAATATTAATGACATTGACAGATTCTACTTATCAAGGAGCATATGTGATCATGAAATGTTGCAAGCATACCAGACAATTGAAGAAGGGGGAAAAGGGCATTGAAAAAATATCCAAAGAACAGTGGAAAAGACATACTGAAGCTACTATACCATAAAGACTTATTGAGTACTGAAGAGACCGATGTGGCCTACAAGATAAATCAAATGAAGAATAGAAAAGAGACATGACATGGCCCAAGTTTTACTTGTCCAGTACATTGAAAAATAGCAGTCAAAGAGGTAACAAGCCCTGGCAGAAGCTAAGGACAGTTGAAGAAAGAGAGAGAGACGGGGGCTAATTCTGGCTGCATAAGACCAAGCCTTAAGAACAAATGCATTTAAAGCTAGAAATGAGAAGATAGCAAAAAAACTGCAAGCCCTTCCTTTGCAATGAAGCTGAAGAAACAGTGAACCAGCTGCTTAGCTGCTGCAAGAAGGTTACACAGACTGACTACAAACAAAATCCTGACAAAGCAGCAATAATGGTGCATTGGAAGATCTGCAAGACACACCATTTACTTGCAAGCAAAAACTGACGGGACCTTAAACTAAAGTTTGTCAGAAAATGAAGAAGATAAAGGTACTTTGGGATTTTGTTGTACTACTTGGAGACAACAAAAGAAAAATAACTAAAGAAAATCACAAAATACAAAAACTTGCAAATAGAACAACTGTGGCAAAAGAAAGCAAAGATAGTACCAATAGTAATAATTACCTTGAGTGCAATCCCAAAACACCTGACACCAATGAAATACTACTGACATTGCGGAAGCATCTATCCCAGGCACACTTCCCAAGCCTGACCCAACACCTTTAGAAGAGTTTGATGGTGTGTTCAGTTCTCCCTTGCACTCATCCTGCCCACTGGTTGATTATACTGATTGGGAGGAAGACAATGGTAGGAAAATCTATTCATCATTGCCCTTAGAGTAGGGGTCTCCAACCTGTGGGTCACAGCCTACTATTAAACCATGGCCTGTTGCCCAGCAGGCTGCAAGAGTGGCTGGCCAGTCAATGTGCATGCACGCACTCACCCCTACTCATGCTAGCATCACCATGAGCATCATGTGGGTGCTGACGTCACCATGAGCATCACATTGAGTGGTGTCTGGGAACTGGAAGTGCCGTGAGTGTCACTCACAGTGGGTACTCGCAGTCCTGTTTGCATCACATGGGCACTTATGGCCCCATTCACACATGCACATGTGGACGTAAAGGTGCCTGCCCCTCCCCTTCCAGGCACCAACCCAAAACAGTTGAGGAACTCTGCCTTAGAGTGTCCTGCCATAAGGCTGTAAGCATAGGACCATTTGGAGGTCTTTATTACTGAGGCAGATTACTTCTTGGTTATGAGATCAGCACAAATTGAATTGTCAGGAAAATATACCAAAGGAATGCACATTAATGTAGCTGAGAAAAAAAAACACCATCATCTCCCAGCTGCTTATGTGTAGAACCAAGCTGCTTTAGCTACATAGGCTTAATTTCCCTTTGGGTATGAAGAGGACTCTAAAACAAAGCTTGACAACACATAATCCCAGGTAGTTTAGGTAGGTCAGGTCCCATCTTCTGACTTTGAAATTATTGGTCCAAGTTTCCAAAATTCTGTCATCATATTTGAATATCCATGGCAAACAAAATGTTCTTAACTTTGCAGACAGGGTGAATAATACATTTCACTTAAGAGTTATTTTCTGAAACATTTGCAATGGAAGGGAGGACCTGCCTTTTGTCACTTATAAGTCATAGCACATATATTTAAAACATTGGCTTGGAAACAAACGTATTAAAATTCTGGTACATCACTGCTCTCTCCAAGGACTTCTTCCTATACATTGCACGTAGGAAAGGTTCACATCAAAAGAGACAAATTTGATTTGAAGCTGAGCTCCAATTGTATTGGCACTGCTTGGCTGTATGATTATTCTAAAAGGATAATAATGTGGTTGAATTGTTGATGGGTAAACCAAGGAAGCAGTGTCATGTAAAGAAAATGTTCAAAAGAAAATGGAATTTGGAAATGAGGCTGGTTAATTACAAGGAAGATAAAAGAAAATTAATTAAAAGAAGGAACCCATGAGGTATTTAAAAACACTGCTATCTACAGGGCATTTGGCATTGATTGGGTGGTTTTTTTTGGTGTGTTTATTTATTTTTTGTCATTAAAAACAAAACAAAACAGAACAGAACACCAGACTAAATTAACCCTAAAGCTTCATACATTCATATTATGCAGTGGTGAAATCTGAACCGGTTTGCTACCGATTCACTGACTAAATGTGAGATGCACACATGGGCAGTGCAAACCAAAAGGAGGCATGGGGTAGGTAGAACAGCGCCCGTGTGGGGGGGGGGGGAGGTGATCAGTTGTGGCATGCAATCTTTTTTTTTTAACTTTTAAAAGCATTTTTTTTACAACCTATTGTGTAACTGTCTGTATCACAGCCCTAGGGAGCAATCCAGGAAGATCCACTACTTCAAAGCCCCATTAAACTGGCTGAGGAATTCTGGGAGCTGAAGTCCAATCATATGCACCATGCAATATGATTGTTGACAGTCTTATTATGTTTGAAGGCTTTAAGGCAGGGGTGAAATCCAACAGGTTCTGAGAGGTTCTGGAGAACCGGTAGCAAAAATTTTGAGTAGTTCGGAGAACCGGCAAATACCACCTCTGGCTGGCCCCAGAGTGGGGTGGGGAAGAAGATTTGCAATATCCTTCCCCTGGAGTGGGGTGGGAATGGAAATTTTGCAGTATCCTTCCACTGCCACCCCCACCAAGCCACCCTCACGGAACCGGTAGTAAAAAAAATTGGATTTCACCACTGCTTTAAGAGTATATGAAATAATATATGATGAGGTGGGTCTAAATAATAGCTGCTGTTCCCAAATTTTAACTTTCTAGAGCTCGGGTGTCAAATTCATGGATCATGTTGCTGTCACATGACATATTGCAAAATGTTTTCCCTTCACAGAGCTGGGATGGGCGTGGCCTGTGCATGATGCATCTGGCCCGTGAGCCATCAGTTTGACACGCCTACTCTAGAGCAGCGTTTCTCAACCTCAGTAACTTTAAGAGGTGTGAATTTAAACTGGCTGAGGAATTCTGGGAGTTGAAGTCCACAAGTCTTAAAGTTGCCAAGATTGGAGATCCCTGCTCAAGAGTAAAAGGGAGGAAACGGGCATGCTTCTGGTCCTTTGGTGCAAAGTACACCTAATTTCTTTCCATGGACCTTGCTAGTTGGGTAGAAATGGTAATGCACATATTTCATAGGACCTAGCCTTTGGTCTATAGGAATCCCTCAGAAAAGGTTTGGAAGCAGACTACTGCTGGAACATAAGCAATTCTATTTTTGTCTACTTCAAAGGGAACCCAGTTGTGTTTGATAGGAGATGCTGTTGTTGGCAATCTGCTTCTCATTTAGAGTAGTGTTTGAAGAATGGCCTCAGATAAAATTTCCTCGAGTCCGAATGATTTGCGACCATATTCTACACTGACCAAAGTTCTTTGGTCATATTCAGTTCATCTAATCTACAAAGTCAATTAGCAACATTTAAAAAAAAAAATTCCTGTAGGAGCAGCTGGCACACAAAATGAAGCTCTCCAAAGTAATTCCCAACTATTAAATCAACTGAATCATATAAGGAACTATTTTGAATACCAAGCTTTGTGTTTTTTGTTTGTTTGTTTTTTGAGGAGGGCTGTTAACAAAGCAAGAAAAAAAAAAGAACTGCAAGAGACACAATCCAGGGTCAAATAGGAGTTTTTAAGGTATAAATCTTGAAAAAAAGCTTTTTCCTTAACAAAAGCTAAATACAATCCTAATATTAATTAGAAATAGCAGTGTGAGATACTTATCTACATCAAAGAGTAACTGCCAGTTTAATGGGCTCTAACACCAACATGGTTAATTCCGCTTCATTCCAAGTTGCCCATTGCAGCTACCCACCAAGACAGGCAATTTCTTGACTTGAAGGATTGAATGCCTCTTGGATTGCCTGCTATAGTTGGTTTCAGAGGTGGGTTTCTGGAGAACCAGTATCAGAAATTTTGAGTAGTTCAGAGAACTGGTAGAAAAAATTCTGACTGGTCCCGTCCAGTGGTGGGATTCAAATAATTTAACAACCGGTTCTCTGCCCTAATGATTTCTTCCAACTACTGGTTTACCAAACTGCTCAGAAAGTTAACAACCGGTTCTCCCGAAGTGGTGCAAACTGGCTGAATCCTACCACTGATCCTGCCCCCATCTATTCTCTGCCTCCCAAGTCCCAGCTGATCAGGAGGAAATGGGGATTTTGCAGTATCCTTCCACTGCCATGCCTACCAAGCCATATCCACAGAACTGGTAGTAAAAAAATTTGAAACCCACCACTGGTTGGTTACCACACACAACATAGAAATCTGTACTTTATTTCATTATATTTTACTGAATAATTACAATGGCTTAGTAAATATACAACTTAAAAACCCCAAGTGAAGAAAATAAATTATGGTTTCCTATAATGTGTAAACCCAAGAGAAGCTAGGAAATCCTTTTCTGTCACTTTTACTTACTCTGAAAATGATGTAAGGGATGACTATGGCTACCTTAATGCCATGTATACACCTAGTCCTTTGAACTGCATTGCCTTGCATTCATAAAACAGAGAATAACATGCTTGGGAGAGACTTTGGAGATCTTCTTGTCCACCCATTAGTTTTTGTCCTGCTCTCAAGTCTTTGGAGTATAAGTCCAGTAAATAAAATAAGATGAAAATAAAATAAGCTGCCCAGAGTCATCTTATAGAAGAGATTGGCAGCATAAAATGTAATAAAAGGTAAGTTGAATCCCTTGTGGTTTCATAGAGCCGGATTTTTCTGCTACTTTTTACCTGTTGAACCTAAAAGTTGCAGAAGTCCTGGATCTGCAATAAGACTTTTATAAAGAAAGATAACTATGGGATTGACCCTACTGAGTCCATCATAATTAGAGTTCCTATTTACTCATTAACATACTAGAGAGAATTAGGCACACAATAGGCTTCCACAAAAGATATAGACTATGTAATTGGAATTTGCTGCTTAAATGTGGGATAAGAATTAAGGAAGAAAAGGCAGCCCTGCTGGAGGAGAGATAAAAATTCTTTGCTTTTGGTGAGAGCAAAATGAACACTGCTTCATTTTCTTCATAGTATAAACAAAGTTTTCTTTGCTCCAGGATTGCTAAGAGGAAATACAGGGTAGAGGAAGACAATTACTGATTCCTTTCTGAATAAGTATGTGTTAAATGTATAACTATGTAATGGTTCTACAAGATAAAAATAATAACTCGACGTTTCTTGACATCCCAGCAGAAGTTAAAGTATGTTTTATAATTAGAAGAATAAAAAAAATGCCATGTACATATGGAGTCTACATAATTCACAGTATATGGAACAATTACTGTTAGCATGGCTTGCTCCATGAGATTTGTAACTTAGCATGTTGTATTAATCTAACAAATTGGAATTTATTCATTCACTGTGATTAAACAAGCCATGACATAATGCGATGTGTAAGCCAATGAGTGGGAAGATAATGGCTTCATTCCATACATTATAATCCTTGATCTGTATGCACGAGAATGCTAATCATAAGACCATATGTATTCTATATCCCAAAACATGAAGTTATTCTAGAACAAGCAGATTCCTTTTGCAGCAAGGAGAAACAAACATCTATTCTTCATTTCTACTTAGGTATGCCAATGTTTTAGGTGAAGCACGTATAGATAAAATCTGCATTATCTTCATATGGTGAACAATTTCAACTGGATCTGGCAGGATTCAAACTGGGTCGGTCACTGGGACCAGATTGGATCCTGCAACTTTGTCCTGGTACATTCACCTTCATTCGTGAGAATGGATCGTTTAAGAAACAAAAGACCAAATATTAGTAGAGAATTTCTCAGAGTTGCAACCTCAACATGTATCAAGGGGACCCTGGTTGGAAAAGGCTGGTCAGGTTCATAGCTTCTTTATTAGCACTCAGAAGTGTTTGTTTAAAAAGTCTGCTTTTTTAAAATAAAGTTTATAATCTCAGTTTTGCAGCCATCACCACACACTGCAGACACTCCTTGAAGGAAGCATAATCACAGCTCTTAATTCCATTTTTAAGTAAGGAGGTAGGAAGGTAGGTAGAAGTAGTTAGGCAGGTAGACAGCTAGGGTTACACAACAAATAGAAGGAATTTCATTCTATATGTTATGCCTGTCTGGGTCAGAGGTGGGTTTCAGCAGGTTCTGGCCAATTCTGGAGAACCTGTAGCAGAAATTTTGAGTAATTCGGAGAACCAGTAGTAAAAATTCTGACTGCCCCTGCCCCCATCTATTCTCTGCCTCCAAAGTCCCAGCTGATGGAGAGGAAATGGGGATTTTACAGTATCCTTCCCCTGGAGTGGGGTAGGAATGGAGATTTTACAGTATCCTTCCCCTGCCACGCTCACCAAGCCACGCCCACCAAGCCACACCCACAGAACCGGTAGTAAAAAAAAATGAAACCCACCGCTGGTCTGGGTGCCTGTTTTTTGTAGAGGGTTATTTTTATTCACCATTGATTTCAACAGGCAGAACATTCAAACATATGTTAGCAGTCTCATTTTGCTACTATTATAACACACATATAACGGTATCAACTTTCTTTCCCATCAGTTTGGATATGAACTTGAAAGTTTCTTTGTTTCTTTATGGAAACTGGATTAATCGGGCAATCAAAATAACCCTAATGATTTGAACAAATATGACATCATTATACAAATACTTTTTAAAAACTGAATGCAGCTTTTGTATGGTTAATTTATTATTTATTTATTATTATTTTATTATTTAAATTTTTATACCGCCCTTCTCCCGAAGGACTCAGGGCGGTTTACAGGCAGATAAAATAAACAGTACTATTACAAAATAAATACTATTAAAATACCACTAAAAAACTTATTCAATTTGGCATAATTAAAATTTAGCAAATAATAAAACCCATTAAAAACCCATTAAAAACCCATTTAAACCCCTTAAAACCCACGAATTTAAAAACTAATCCAGTCCTGCGCAGATGAATAAATGAGTTTTAAGCTCGCGACGGAAGGTTCGGAGGTCCGGAAGTTGACGAAGTCCTGGGGGGAGTTCGTTCCAGAGGGTGGGAGCCCCCACAGAGAAGGCCCTTCCCCTGGGTGTCGCCAAACGACACTGTCTCGCTGACGGCACCCTGAGGAGTCCCTCTCTGTGAGAGCGCACGGGTCGGTGAGAGGTATCCGGTAGCAGTAGGCGGTCCCGTAAGTAACCCGGCCCTATGCCATGGAGCGCTTTGAAGATGTTCACCAAAACCCTGGAGCGCACCCGGAAGGCCACAGGCAGCCAGTGCAGTCTGCGCAGGATAGGTGTCACACGGGAGCCATGAGGGGCTCCCTCTATCACCCGCGCAGCTGCATCCTGGACTAACTGAAGCCTCCGGATGCCCTTCAAGGGGAGCCCCATGTAGAGAGCATTGCAGTAATCCAGGCGAGACGTCACGAGGGCGTGAGTGACCGTGCACAGGGCATCCCGGTCTAGAAAGGCGCAACTGGCGCACCAGGCGAACCTGGTAAAAGCTCTCCTGGAGACGGCCGTCAAGTGATCTTCAAAGACAGCCGCTCATCCAGGAGGACGCCCAGGTTGCGCACCCGTTCCATCGGGGCCAATGACTCGCCCCGACAGTCAGCGAGGACTCAGCTGACTGTACCGAGATGCCGGCATCCACAGCCACTCTGTCTTGGAGGATTGAGCCTGAGCCTGTTTCTCCCCATCCAGACCCGTCGGCTTCCAAGCACCGGGACAACACTTGATAACCGTTGGGGTGGCCGGTGTGGAAAAGTACAGCTGGGTGTCATCAGCGTACAGCTGGTACCTCACACGAAGCCACTGATGATCTCACCCAGCGGCTTCATATAGATGTTGAACAGAAGGCGAGAGGATCGGCCCTGCGGCACCCCACAAGTGAGGTGTCTCGGGCCGACCTCTGCCCCCTGTCAACACCGTCTGCGACCGATCGGAGAGATAGGAGGAGAACCACCGATAAGCGGTGCCTCCACTCCCAATCCCTCCAACCGGCGCAGCAGGATACCATGGTCGATGGTATCAAAAGCCGCTGAGAGGTCTAATAGGACCAGGGCAGAGGAGCATCCTCATCCCTGGCCCTCAGAGATCATCCACCAACGCGACCAAAGCCGTCTCAGTGCTGTAACCGGGCCGGAAGCCAGACTGGAGCAGGTCTAGATAGACAGTTTCATCCAGGTGCAAGGGAAACTGATATGCCACCATACTCTCTACAACCTTCGCCACGAAGGAAGGTTGGAGACGGACGATAATTACCTAAAACAGCCGGGTCCAGGAAGGCTTCTTGAGGAGGGTCTCACCACCGCCTCTTTCAAGGCGGTCGGAAGACTCCCTCCACCAAGGAAGCAATCGTAATAGCCTGGAGCCAGCCTCGTGTCACCTCCTGAGTGGCCAGTACCAGCCAGGAGGGCAGGTCCAATAAACATGTGGTGGCATTCAACCTCCCCAGCAACCTGTCCATGTCCTCGGGGCGACAGGGTCAAACTCATCCCATAAAATGTCCCCAAGACCACCCTCAGCCGTCTCACCCGTCACTGCAATCTTGGTCTAGGCCCTCCCGAGCTGAGCGATTTTATCGTATAGATAACCGTTAAACTCCTCAGCACGTCCCTGCAGCGGGTCATCCCGCTCCCCCTGATGTAAGAGGGAGCGAGTCACCCGAAACAGGGCGGCTGGGCGGTTATCTGCCGATGCAATGAGGGAGGAGGCATAACTACGCCTCGCTTCCCTCATTGCCACTAGGTAAGCCCTAGTATAGGACTTCACTAGTGTCCGATCAGCCTCCGAACGGCTAGACCTCCAAGAACTCTCTAGGCGTCTTCTCCGGCGCTTCATCCCTCTCAACTCCTCGGAGAACCAAGGAGCCGGTTGGGACCTGCGCTAATTAAGAACGCTAATTCTTAATTAGCTGGATAAATATGAAAGAACCATTTGAGGGCTGTGGCCAGAAATCTAGACCCATCAAGAGGGATTAATGATTGAGGGTCCCTGAATAAAATGAAGCAAAGGTCCATCCAGAAAAAAGACCAGACTACTAGAGTGTGTATTAAACATGATCAACATAGAGTGTCTTCTACTCTCCCATGTCCTCTTACCTCTTACAAGAATGTTATCTGCCCCTTTCACATTCCAAAGTCCATGACAGGACAGGGGTTCCATACCTTCATAGAAAAGAAAAAAACCTCATACTGCATTATGGGAGAAATAAGTGAACATAAGGCCAAAGTTGTCTTTAATTGCTAGAAATATAGCAGGGTTCACACATTGGCTAAGCTGTAATTGTCACTTACACATTAATCCTGGCCAAGCAAACATGTTGCGCTAAACAGCACTTTTGTGGTGCCCTCCAATTATGTTGGCAGGGATAATCTCAATACATCTGCAGAGCACCCATTTGTAAAATTAGCAAATTGTACGAGTTCAGCCACTGTGTTTAGCCAACTATTATTCATGGCTTGGTGGTTGTGAGAACCAACCAATTGTGCCTTGCTCAAATGACATAATGCAATATGAGAATCCGGATTTTAAAACTGAATGAAATCTACAATCTGCAGGAGTTTTAGAAGCTCCATTCCTTTTCTTAAAAATATAAGATTCTCAATAACTATTCTGTTATTGCCTGGCTTAATTTATTTATTTATTTATTTATTTATTGTTTGAATTTATATACCGCCCTATCTCCCAAAGGACTCAGGGCGGTTCACAGGCATATAAAAACATCAATATACAAATTAAAACAATCATTAAAAAACTTATTCTACTGCCCAATTAATTAAAAGTAAAAAATATAGATATTAAAATCAATTTATAATACTGATCTTTTTACAGATCTATTTCAAATTAACCAGGAACCTATAAGTGGATTTTTATACACTTTCTTCCCTCCCAACTGGAAGGGATAAATGCTTCTTAAAATAGAGCCAGCTTTCAAGCATCTACCAAATAGTAGCTGCATCTCTGATCTATGAGTATTATATGCAAAACTGCTGTGTGAGAGGAAACTGGAAAAAAATAGGTCAAGAATAGAATGGTAATTGAAGAATATAGAGGGAGACTAACATAAAACATTTGAATAGTAGCCTAATAAGAAACAATTCCTTTTATGTGGTCAACATTTAGAGGATTTCTAATTAAGATCTCCTGGCTAAAAAATAGTGATTCATCTTCATTAATCATCTGGCCAGTGGAAGTTCCTGAATCTGAAAGGAACTCTTAGGAATTAATCACACAGCAACCTTAAAATCTGAACTGCAGAAGCGTTCTAAGAGGTTGCACAGAGTAAAGAAGCTGCACCAGGCTTTTGGCTCCTGAAATTGGAAGAGATTTTCCCCTAATGTTTACAATCTTCAAAACTGCTGTGAATTTTTTAGAGCTGCATAACAAGCTGGCTTTTTTTTTTTTTTTTGCAACATTTCATTTGGCAAATTTCAAGGAAAAGAAATCTGCTCTCAGTTTAATCTAGCAATTTTAGGAGCAACCGTCACTCTTTTTTTAGGCAGATACAATGCTGACTTTACACATCATATTATAAGCTATTCTGTGGTTTGTTTGAGTTTGGCTAACTGTGCTCAGCTTTTGCAGCTTATTCCACACAAAATAAAGTATCTTTGGGAAAATGTATGACTCCAATTAGTTTAGAACAGAGACAAATAAAATTATACTGTTATAGTTCTCTCTGTGTCTTACACACAAACACATGTGAATGTATATATATTCTAAAATACTTTGCCAGTAGTTTTGCTGCCTGTGAAGTGTCACTCATACATATAGCAGACATACACTACTGTAAGATGTTTCAATAATCAAGTGCCAGTAATGCCTGCCTGAACTAGCTTGAATTTTTGGAACATGAAGCTGCCTTCCACAAAAATATTTTGATGTAAGATGACTGTAGGCTTCTATGTAATTGGAGAAATGGGGCACAGTTAACTTATAGCAAAAGAGAATATATGTAGCTTGGGGTTGAACTAGTCAGATAATAAAATGTTTGCAAGCAAACAACCAAGCTCAGAGAGCTCCATGAACTACACCAGGGGTGTCAAACTCATGTTGTCATGGCGGTGTCACATGATGTATCAAGAGTTTCCCCTCCCTTTGCTAAACCGGGTGTGGGTGTGGCCATCGTGTGGAGTTTGACAGCTCTGAATTACACAGTTAAAATTATCCATCCCTCTTCTTTTCACTGCTCTCAGCTTTAAATTTAAAAACCAGGTTCTACCATGATGATGATGATAATGAGGAGGAGGAGGTGGTGGTTTTGTTTTTTTTTAATTGAGAAGCTCTAAAAAAAACTTAGCTCCCTGGAACAAGTTTTCCTTCAGCAGTCATTTGCAAACAATCAATTGTGCTGATAATTGATTTAAAATATCAGCAGCTCCCAAAGCTGCCTTTAAGCATTACTCATTAAACCATGGATATTGTTTATTGTGTTTGTTGAAGACATTATAATGGACTGTTCATATAGTGAACCCAGACCACACAGTCTACAATATTGACTTTAGCCAGTATTTAACAAATTCTCTTCCAGAATGTAGACTGTTGGCAGTTCCTTTCATTTGTCTTGGAAAAGAATTAAAGGGAGATTCCATGCATTCCATGTTGTAAGGCTGATGATCTCTTAAATGCCATGGACAACAGTCAGCAAATTCATACAAAGTCAGTGAATAGACCTGCTTTCTCACCCTTTCTCCTATTGCCAAGACTAATAATTGCAAATGGCCTGACCTTACCAAAGAAGTTTTCAATTATGCGACATCCAATAATTAAATTATTTGTCTAAGAATATGCTATTATTGTTACTGGCACCATTTCTTCCTGAACACCTGCAGGCATGATAATGGCTATTTGTAATACCTAACTGTTTCCCTCCCCTCCCAAAGAAAAAACCTGTACCAATATAAGAGAATATTTATAGCTCAGGATTGAACCATAGGATGATGTTGCCTAGTTGTAAAATGAAATGTGTGCAAGAAAATAAAGACCAGAGAGCATCAAGGACCTTGTAATAACAACTTGATCTATCCACTCACTTAATGGCATAAGTTACTTAACATGGTCTTCTTTTTTTTAAAGAATAGCATTGTTATTGACAGCCCTGTTAGCCATATCAGGGATCAGATTTTAGCATGATATATGAATTTGATCAGTAGTTTCTGTTGGTCACATATAAATACTTAAGAGATATTATAGTTATAGAGTCATTTAGTATGGACAAACAAAGGTGGCTTAGCCTTTTATTTCCATTTCATTATACCTTTTGACTTAATATCTGGAATCACAAATTAAGTTAAATTATAGTATTATTTTTTTTTAACTTGCCTCATTTGGTTACGCTCACAGAATGAATTAAGCCAAAGTGTTCACAAACTACAGTGGCTGGGCTCATACATAAACTAACCAAAAGCAAACTATAATACTGTTTGATGCACTGTGAAAAGGTTACTTCCAGTCAAAATATGCTGCTATTTCAAATTAGGCACAGCCCTCAACACTGTAGTTATCTTTTAATAACTGTGTACTAATAATAAGAGAGGAAGTGTCTGATTTCGGATTATGATATATAGAGGTATAGCTCAAGACATCTTGAAAGCACCAAATTTGGAAGTCTTTAATATATTGTTACCTACTGATCTTCACATCTGAGTGCAGTTTGAAGCATTTTCTTCACATTAGTTCTCTCTGGTTCTTAAGATACTACTTAGCAGAAAAGCTAATTTGTTCTGCTCTGAAATATGTTTCAATGGATGGTTTCCTCCATTACAGTAAGGTAGACTTTTTACATCCAAGTTTATTGAACAAGCCAGAGAAGCCTGACTCAAACATAATTTTCAGGTGTGTGTGAAACATTAACATTACATACATCATGCTTAGCTAAAAAACGAACCTCATTAATTCTTAATGTAATATATGAATATTACATTATAATTACAGACCAGCAAATGTTTATCTGATCTCTTAGTTGAGTTCCTGGATTTAAGGAGAAAGTATAAAGTTAGAGATATTGGTATCTATAGAAACATACACATGTATATCCAGCTGTTTTTAGAGTTATTAAAACTGGGCTTTACAGATCTAGATAGACACTAGATGGCAGCAAAAAGGTCTAGAATTTTATTAGTTGATTTGCTGCCAACTAGTGTCCAACTTGGTATGCAACCAAGTATGTTTGTCATTGTTGATTTTCTTTCTCCAGCATACAAGTAAATAATAGTCTCACTCCATCCTGAATTCAGTTTAGCATTACTTAATTCTTTAAATGCTACTCATTATTTAGTTATCTACCCTTTGCAATGTTGCATCATCTGGATGTTATTAACCATCTGATTAGCTCATTTGCTGGTCATTAATAAATCTGCTGAAAAAGACCAGACTCCATTTATTTAGCCTATGGCATACAACATCAGAGAAATCTATACATGCTAGATACAGTGTAGTCGTGACAGCCTAAATTGCTAATTCATTCTGTTTGATGCTTGGGTGCCTATCCTTGGTACACAGCAGGGGGTGAACTACTTTACACCAGTTAACTATTGGCGCTCAGGTTGCTGGCTCTTCTGGGCTCCTCCGCTAGTCTCACCTTGCCTTGCCTTGCTTTGCTATGCCTTGCCCAGTGGTGGAATTCAATTTTTTTTACTACTGGTTCTGTGGGCATGGCTTGGTGAGCATGGTGTGGCTTGGTGGGCATGGCTTGGTAGGCATGGCAGGGGAAGGATATTGCAAAATCTCCATTCCCACCCCACTCTGGGCCCAGCCAGAGGTGGTATTTGCAGGTTCTATGAACTACTCAAAATTTCCGCTACCGGTTCTCCAGAACCTGTCAGAACCTGCTGAATAGCATCTCTGGCCTTGCCCCATCTTGCTCATATCATGATGCCTCGCATCTGGCCAGTCAAGCTCTGGCTTCAGCTCTTTGCACACATGAATGCAGCTAAGCTTTTTCCCCATCGAAGTGGTACTCATTTATCTACTTGCAATATTGCATGCTTTCGAACTGCTGGGTAGGCAAGAACTAGGGAATGAGCAATGGGAGCTCACTATGTCTCACAGAGTTGGGCTCAAACTGCCAAAGTGCAGACCATTTCTGGCCAGCAGTTTCAGCATCATTAAGCCACCATGTCTATATGACAGCTGTTCTGGTCCTGTATCCTATATATATATATATATAGTATATATATATATATACCCTCTATAAAAGAATGAAGCTTCAATCTTACACACACAGTCATAACCACAATACTGACTTACAGTATTACACCCCTGTAACAGCCATTATGCAGATGTGAATTTGTTCTGTTACATATCCAATTGGATTTCTTTGTATCAAACAGATCCTTTGAAAGTAAATTCAATACTCTATACTTTCACCTAAATATTATATATTACAATGGCAATATGCTTATAAAAAGGTTTTTACCATAAGCAGAAATAGCTTGAATGTTTAGGAAAAAGTAAATCAAAGATAGTTGTGCATTAAAGGGTTTAGATATAATCTCTAAGGAGGATATTTGAATCCTGTCAAACGATCTGCCTTGAGTATATTTATCTTCCTGTGGAAATGATTTCTAACAGAGACTTCACTTACCATAGTAATCACAGTTGCATGATTTCAGCTGATGGTATTTATTATGTTATGAAGTTTCATAGGATTACTTCTGTTTTGTAAAATAAATGTATAAGAGCAGGCAAAGCTGGAGAGTGGAGTTAAGCATGTCATCAGTTTGGAATCTTTTTGTTCCCACAAACCCTCCATGTCCAACTGCTCTTGAATTTTTTTTTTAATTTACATTTATATCCTGCCCTTCTCCGAAGACTCAGGGCGGCTTACATTGTGTAAGGCAATTACACGACCCTTATCTGTCAATTCCATGACCCTTATCTGTTTCAGGTCAGGCACAAGGAATCAGGACAATGCATAAAGTTGCAAGATATAAGATTTATTCATGGCTATACACAAGAATCTGATTGACTAAAGTACAGTGCTAAATTAGTGCCAGATAAGGGTCAACAGAATTCATGAGGAGTTGGAATGCTTTTGGGAATGCAAGGATGCTAAACTAATTATGTGCTTAACTCTGTCCCATAGCTTTGCCTGCTCTTCTGCAATAGATGATTCAAATAATAACAGAACAGCAGAATAACAGAGTTGGAAGAGTTAGAAGACCATGGAGGTCTTCTAGTCCAACTCACTGCTCAAACAGGAAATCTATCATTTTGGACAAATGATTGTCTGATCTCTGTTTAAAAACCTCCAATGTTGGAGCACTCACCACTTCTTCTGGGGAAAAATGCTTAAAAGTAAAAATGAAAAATAATAGAGTAACCAAATGTATCCACATGAGTGGTCCTGTTTGCTTCATTGTACCTGAATATTTCTTATTAAGAGTCCATTCTGATGGAAATTCTAATTGGCTTAGATCTATTTGAACAACAGAGAGATGGTGTTTTCATATAAAACATTTATATGAAAAACGTTTTAATTATTGTTTTCTGTTTGTCATTTTGGTAGATTGAAGAAACGATTGTGAAAAAAATCTAACGTATTGTATTTTTCTATTGGCTTTGGCATAGTCTGGTAAAATGATATAGAGTTAAATCAATTATCACCATCTTTTCATCCAGAAACTGATATAGTAATATATTTTATATAGCTAATTTATAGATTTTATTCACGTATTGCTCTTGGGGTTTTTTTCTGTCACCCAATGTATATATCAATCATACTGATATCAATTATACATTTCATTATTATTTTTTTGCATCTTTTGGTCAAACCAGTCAATCAGGGGATAAATGAACATTCTAGTATGGATGGTACCTTCTTACTAGGATTTGTGAATAAATTTGGAAGGCACATATCTCAAAAGAGTCCTCCTTGCAGCCTGGAGTGTGACTGTGCTAAGATGCCCTATTGAACAAACTGTAACACCAAACCACTGCTTTATTATTTGACGCACATCCAAATGTTTCAGATTAAACTGACTATTGAAATCATGTGGTTAGGATGGATGCTATGTATACAGTATATTGCTCTCAATCTATTGATTTTCATAGCTGTGAAATAAGATAATAAAGCTGGGGAAGCTGCTTCTGTTGATTTAAGCTAAGTTGTAGACAGAGGTGAAATCTACTTGCCTTTCTTATCAATTTGGAAGGGCACGTGCCATGCACGTGCGATTGCTTCACTCACACACACGTTACATGCACACACAGACCTTCTGTGCATGCGCAAAACCTTCTGCACATGCGCAGAATGTAAAAAACACATTACTTTCTGGTTAAAACCTGGAAATAATGGCACCCAGGTGGGTGGGCGGAGCTTCGGTCTGCCATCGCTACCAGATCGCCGAACCAGCTGCCAAGATTACTACCGAATCATGTGATTCGGTCCGAAATGGAAGCATTTCTCCCCTGGTTGTAGAGCAAGATTTGGTAGAATTTTTCATACCTACTGCTTTGATCTCCAAAACTGCCCATCTCTTCACTCTACTTCTCAGTTGCCAGCTTCTCTCAAAGCCATCTCATTTTGAAGTTCTTAACTGTGTATTATTGTGCATGTTTAAAAAGAAGTGATTCCCATCAAGGTTAAGATTAAGGCAGCTTAATCTTTAAACCTATATATTCATCTTGTTGATTGTTGTGGGCCTTTTTCTTACACACAGAGACCCATTAATTTGTTTTCCTTAATGCAATATTAGTCCTCATTCAAATAGACTACTGAACAATTGCTTGAGTGTGAGCAACTGTTGTCCCTTGATGGAAATGACATTTAAATTAAATATATCCCATTAATAAAATAGCATGCTTTTTTGCCTCCTACAATATTGCATATTGCTCCCAACAATCTGGGTCCTCATCTTGCTGACCTTGGAAGAGTGGAGCGAGGCTGAGTCAACCTTGAGCTTGAACCTGATGAGGATCAAATTCCTTGCAGTGGTAGAATTAACCTGCAATACTGCATTCTAACCACTGCACCACCATGGCACAATACATACAGTATATCCATCCCAGGCTAGTTATCTCAACTCTTTGCTCAGCACACAACAGGTTCACTATCCTCCCAACTATTGCAAAGGAAACCCAGTAGTTAGGATTTCCTTTCTTGATTGTTGACATTTTTCACCAGACCAAAATTCAAAATTTCAATGGCTTGATCAAGTAATTGACCTTGGTTTACCGTACTGGAGATCACTATAGCCTATTTCCACCTATTCCTACTATTCTCTCAACCTTCTGTGCAGTATAACAATATGTCAAGAGGAAAACAAAAATGCTATGTAAATTTGAGCGCAATCAGCTTCTAAGCAAGTAAGAGTCAGGGCAAGCTTACTAATAGGAGGCAGAATTGGAAGGACCAATGCATTCAAACACAACTTTCTTTATCAGGAAGGGGTTGCTCCTTCTGCTGCTCTGCTCTTGATGTCAGTGGGGCACCTGGCTAATACTTATTATGCCTACTTTCTGGGATGGCATCATCAGTTGATTTTGATGTTGCCCGGGCCACTGCCCCTTTACCCTTTTAATCATGTTGCCCACCAAAGGCTGAGCAAGGAGGTACCATGTTCAACAAAAAAAGTAACAACTACCCTATTTCCCCTAAAACAAGACATCCCCTGATAATAAGCCCAACTGGGCTTTTGAGCACATGCACTAAAATAAGCCCCCCCCCCCGCAAAAAAATATTTAAATGCATGTGCAGCGGGTCCACACCATTTCCTCTGGTTAGGGTTAGGGAGACAGAGCTGGAAATCAGGTAAGACAGCAAGAGAAGCCCTGTCTTGCTCCATGCACCCCAAAATAATAAGCTATCTCCAAAAATAAGGCCAAGTACTTATTTTGGGATTCAAAAAAATATAAGACAGGGTCTTATTTTTGGGGAAACACGGTAGTTCTCATGAACTGGACCATACATTGATATACCCCAATGTTAACATGAATGACTTAAGCTATCATCTCTGCTTCAGATGAGAAAAGGCCTAGCTAATAAAACCCCAAGCAGATTCTTGATAACCTGGGACTAAAACTAACTCCTCTACTCCCTGGCAGCTTGGTCAACAGGTTTTCATACTTAGTTGACACATTAATTGTCTTCAGTCTATAGGTAAGTAGGTATGAGCCACTAGCCTTTCCCAGCTTCTTGTCCTTCCTAGATAATATGTACCATTACCCCACCCCCCAAGCAGCGTCTGCAAGGGTTTTGAGTAAATTTTTAAACAGAACAACTCCTTGAAAGTTTAAGAGAAGCATGTTCGGCAGCAATACCAAAGATAATGCTGAATTCAGCATTGATGTCCTACCAATGCTTGTTCCCATTTGCTACATTAACACATCACAGACTTGATATTGCCTAGTCTTTTACAGAAAGTATTGGATTTGATTTGCCTTTATCCTTTTCCCTCCTGAAATGTATAGCTCAGGCTGATTGTAATGAAGGCAACCTCATTTCAACCCTTTTCCTTGGCCTTTGCTGCAGGAACCTCAAATATCCAGAGGAGGGTGCTTGTGGCACTCCAATCATCATGTTGCAATGAAAGAGTTTAATATCATATCCTTATTTCTGGAGTGAGGGAGGGGGATGAAGCATTTTCAAGCATCCCATCTGAGTCAAAGCACTATTAAACAATCACGGATAAGGCATGGTTATCAGTATCTAGATTAGCTTGCAGGTTTCTGCAATTAATTGGCATATTTATCATTTGAACTGCTTTCCAAATAGACAAAGTGGTCTTCCTAGGGCTGCAGCTCTTGGCTGCGAATATCTTCTGTTTGTAATATGAAAAAGATGGAGAAGATGGGTGGGGAAAGAAAGTCTGCAGATAATGTTGTAGCACAGCTATCAGACAATATAAGGCAGAAAACCCAGAATTCCAGCCTACATTGGTGAAAAGAATTTTGGATGTTCTAATGCAATAGTATATTTGCTCTCAGAATTTTCTGCTTACGAGATTAACTAGAAAATATTTCTAAATATCTAAACCTCGCAGGCTTCTTCCTTTGAGAAAGCACTGAATCTGTATCGACTCCATTAATGAGTCATCAACAAGCAAAGAGGAACAGAAGAATTATGTTTTACTTAACCCGATTCATAAGAAAAAGAAAATCTTGTATGGAAAATTAGACTGAATACAAAAGTAATGAAAAGTGGAACATTTGTAAAAAATGTTACTTGGCACTGATTTTGCATTTATATTTAAAAGCAGATGAAGGACTGAAAAAAATGCATAACAAAACAGAACCACATTTTTTAAAAATAGTTCTCTTTATCATAT
Organism: Ahaetulla prasina; assembly: GCF_028640845.1. Lineage (NCBI taxonomy): Eukaryota > Metazoa > Chordata > Lepidosauria > Squamata > Colubridae > Ahaetulla > Ahaetulla prasina. The sequence continues at coordinate 47,673,446 of NC_080546.1, read as the reverse complement.
TAAATAAAAAGTTGAAATATCTGCTCCTTGTTTATAATTGTAGATAATAGAAGGAATGGGGAATGAATTTTTGCACAATAGCAGCAACATATAAGGAATTTGAACTGTAAAAAAAAATATTAAATGCATGTAAATCACTGAATAGGAAATGTATACACTCATGAATAAATGAAATGCATTAGGGATATTAGTCTTGCCTCCCAGATACGTATCTGCTGCAATTTTACCAAAGCATGTCCAACCTTTAAATAGTGCAGTATTCCGCACTGGAAAACATGGTATTTAAATAATGGCATATTTAAAAATGTGCCAGAGCTTGGAGTTAGAATGCATGTTTAATATGCAGAAAAATATCAAGTTCACTCTATTGGCTTTTGAGCTAAAATGAAAAGGATTTTTGCAGAAGTCTCTTAAGAGCAGCTTCCAAGTGTCAAAGCAAACACAAAAAGATCAGCTGCTTCATACATCATTCTGCTGTGACTTCTTACCACTGCACACTTCAAATTGTTTGTATATACAAAACAATGCTCTATTAAAGATGCAGCTGTCAACAGGAATGTGCAGTGATGTATTTGCATATGTATTATGGATTTACTAAACTAGGTGGAAGCACTAACTGAGTTTAAGCAGTCTCAAAAATGTAAGCAGGGTTGGGTTACGTTAGTATTTTAATGCCAACCAATAGGAAAGACCGTAAGTTGAAAGAACACCATAGCTTGCTTACTTACTCATTTCAGCTAGCAAGCAATGTTTTACAAAATATGCCCTGTATTGATCATCTGATCTTAAGTAGTAGAGTGGACCTGGAGATATATAGTTGTGGATCTATGAATCTACATAACAAGGTTCTTTATGCATCCCTTTGTTAATATATAGCAGAATAACAGAGTTGGAAGGGACCTTGGAAGTCTTCTAGTCCAACCCAATGCTCAGGCAGGAAAACCTAAACCATCTCAGACAAATGGTTATCCAATCTGTTTTTAAAAATCTCCAATGCTGGAGCAGGAACTCACAATGTCTGGAGGCAACTCATTCCACCGATGAATTGTTCTAATGTCTTATTTGTATAAATATCAATATATTATATAAGCGTAAAAAATACATCCTTCCCTTAAAATATTAATACATTACATTTAATCATTTCAATGAAGATATAAAGTTAAATGATCAATTCCAAACTTTGTCTCCTTTTTTTTTTACTGTTCACATACAGAGTTTTTCATTGATGCGCTGATGAATTTCTATTAAATTGAACTGTATGAGCTCTAATGTGGTTATGAAAAATGTGTTGCTTAATTCATTAAAATGTGCAAAATGATGTCCTAAAAAGGATTACAGAAATAATCCCCAATCGTTCCTTTTTCTTCTAGGACTGGCAGCTTCATCATTCTGTGTTTAAATGAAAAGGAAAAATGAGACAATTTAATGAATCGCTTTGCCTTTAGATTTCTCAGGACTTTTTTGTATAGTAATATGATGCCTCATAATATTTGTGGGATGTTATTTCATAAATACGCATGAGGCATAATATATTTACCATAAGTGTATCAGTTAGTCCTCTCAGGACTTTTGTTACTTGTTTTAGAGGTAAGAAGTTTTAATTGTTATTATTATTATTTTCTTTTTTCTTTAATAGTTGTATGAAACCTTAACCAGAAAAAGCAAAAAAATGAACAAGAAAAAAAATAGAAAAGTGATTTACAAGTTATATAAAAATCAGTAAACGCTTCAAAGTAACAAAAGATTAGCATATAACAATGATAAAACTGTTATTGAAATAAAGTCAATAGTCAATGATTAATAAAGGTGGCCAGTAAAATATAACAAGAGCCATGGGTTGGAATAAACAACAATATTTTCTATCTGAACTACAAAATTACATATTATTTAAACAAATCTGGCAAGAGCTGATATATTAAAGTCTTACTTATATTAAGGGAAACCATACATTTGGATATAGTATGAGACGGGTGAAATGCTACCGGTTCACACTGGTTTGGGTGAACCAATAGCGGCAGTGGTGCCAAGTGGTTTGGAGAACCGGTAGCAGTGGCAGCATGAGGCTCCGCCACCCACCCGGACGTCTTTACTTCCTGGTTTTAACCAGGAAGTAAACTGTTTTTTACCTTCTGTGCATGCACAGAAGGCTTTGTGCATGCGCAGAGGGTCCAAAATTGCACATGACACACGTGTGCACTTCCTAACCAGTAGGGAAGGTAAATAGATTTTACCCCTGGTATGAGACCATATGTAGAATTATGGTCTCTTCGAGATTGAATTAAACTCTGTATCAGACTTATTTTTCAAACATGAGATTATTTTTTATACTGATAGATCCAGGCCACACATATCAAGTAGATGAGGTGAATCAATCAGAGGAGACAACACCATTTCCAGAAACTAATTAATCAACACATTCCAGAAAACCTTATATCACCAACCAATTTTATACAGACTCTTCAAATCTTATTCAGACTGCAAATGCTTCAGGGCAATCCTTAGTTTTGAACCACTGAGCTGACAAACTCTTCCTGCTATGTAGGTGAAGCATCTGCATAAAATCTGATCAATTAATTGATATACCTAACCATTCAGCTTACCTTTACCCTTTTCTGGGTATACTTCCAAATAAAGCAATGATCTATGTGGTACCCAGACACATTTTTGGGAATGAGGATGATGTTGAGGATGGCATCCTATCTTTTTTAAATTAAAATAGTCTAAAAATAAATTAACAGATGGCATAAGGAACCTGGTAAGTTTAAGAATAGTTACTTAGGTCATTGGTGGCCATGCATGTCTCTTTGGAGACCCAGACTATTATAGTAATGCAATAGTCAGAATGGAGATTTGTCCGTTCTACATATTTTTCATTTACTGAAACTTCCAAGATAGTTTATACCAAATTTATATATAATTACCTAATATAATTCAATATTTTAAAATTATAGTGTTTATACATTGGCAGCTATTATCCAATTATGAATCCCTTCTCTCCATCTCTCCTCTACACCACGAAAAAGCAGAGCCATGATGATCAGTTACATATTTATTTTGAACAATTCTATTTTGCCTTTTAATCAAATGATTCTCAAAGCAGATTGCTTTGCTTCCTGATTGTTTTTTTTAAATTAGATTTATCTATGTTGATCCACTTCTGCAGAGCTCTGCTCAACTTTGCAATTCCAGTGCAGCATGGATTTCTATTTTTTTCTATGTTTATATTTCTAGGAGGGAAGCAGGAAGAGGTAGAATTCAGCTGCTTCTTCTCCAGCCATGGGGGGACCTGCGTCTCTTCAGCTGGTCATCATTGCTATGCCTGAAAGAATCAATTCCATGACTGTTAATTTCCATAAAACAGTTGGCTGTAAACCTACACATAAGATAACTAGGAAGTAAATTGCATAGGAAATCAATAGACATTACCTCTCCTTTTTGCATTCTCTGTCCTCCCTTGTGAGCTGGACTGATAGTATTGGGGTTGGATCATTCTCAATAAGATTTATTTCTGAGTTAGAATCAAGCTGTTAGTGACTTCTCTTGCCCCTGATAGAGATTGTCAGATGACTGGAATGCCTTTGGATTGTTTACTTCATCAATAATTGTAGAACAGGGATTTTGAAACACCTTAATCACAAATCACAAAATAGATTTGCTTCCCAATTAGCCATGTGGGTGATTAGGAATATGGCTCAGTGAAGAACTTGCTAGAAAAAGAATGTGCCGTGATGGTTAATATACAACTTCTTTTCCCAAACATAAAACAATAATAGTTAATCTTCTCCAATGAAAAATAGGAAAACTCAAACTATTAGCAGCTTTTTCTTGTTGAAAGTACAAAACTATGAGAACATCATTTATTTTTCAGAAGATGTCCTTCAAGATATTCACTAATGGCAGCTACATAACTCTCTTTATAGGATAAATACACATCTGCTCCACTCCTTAGTGATGCATATAGTAAATAGAGCTAATGCTAATTAGTGAATTCTATTGCTTTAGCTATTTTTCTTCTTCAAGCTGGATAGAAGTACAGCAATTGCTTATTAAATTGTTTTCCAGAACAGGAAGCCTTGAGGTTCACAATGGGAATATATCCAAATTAATTTCTAAGACAATATATTTATTGATTTGATAGATAAACTATAACTTTTGTTAGCAAAAAAGAGAAAGAGCCTACAACAAAACAGTAGCAAATCACCCATTGAAATAAAAACCTTGTGTTTCATTCCATATATTCATCAGTGTTTATAGCATGTTTGTCTTCTTTTCCCTATGTTGATAACATCTTAACATTATGAATGTGTGAAATCTCTTGAAAACTTTTGTATACAGTTTATGACAGAAGTGATAATTATCTGCCATTCTAGGAAAAGATTTGCAATTTTATAGTCTTCAATGCTGCCTCCCTTGTGTTCCAAACTTTGCTTCTAATCAGATAGCTCAATTTTGCATTTTGAACCTGACGTAATTTCATAATTTACAATAGAATAATTATGTTGGGATGTGGTGGCTCAGTGGCTAAGATGCTGAGCTGGTCGATCGAAAGGTCGGCAGTTCAGCAGTTCGAATCCCTAGTGCTGCATAACAGGGTGAGCTCCCATTACTTGTCCCAGCTTCTGCCAACCTAGCAGTTCGAAAGCATGTAAAAAATGCAAGTAGAAAAAGAGGGACCACCTTTGGCGGGAAGGTAACAGTGTTCCGTGCGCCTTTGGTGTTTAGTCATGTGGGCCACATGACCATGGAGATGTCTTCAAACAGTGCTGGTTCTTTGGTTTTGAAACAGAGATGAGCACTGCCTCCTAGAATCGGGAACAACTAGCACATATGTGCGAGAGGAACCTTTATCTTTTAATTAGGTTGAGTAGCTTTCATTAGTACAATTCTAATGTCTTATGTAAGCTTGTCATAAAGTCAGCATAGCACAGGTATAGAGACTGACAGTGAGAAATAGCCATAGATTACTATATTAAAGAGATTTAATCTAGTAGTTTAGTAATATTAGCCATTTTAGCCAATATTGGAGATTTAATCTAGTAATTTAGTAATATTAGCCAATCTAAATGAAATGGAGCCAATGCTCTAGAAGAATATTCTACTGGATTATTTTACACTGGTGGCTCATTTGTAACAATGTTGTCTCCCATGTTGCATTGGTGTGATGCAGCAAGGATGAGAAAAGTCAAAACCTATATTTAATGTTTGTCTTGACTCAGTAATTTATTTTAAAATCTCTGAGGTGGATTTTAAACTCTTTATAGTTCCCTCTCCCTTCCCGTCAGGAACATAAAACATCCTACAGTATTTGTCTGGTGAATTAGAGTTATATAACTCACAATAGTTTTCCAGTGGATTTCCCATTCTATGAAAATGCCAAAATATTGATTTTAGGTGATGAACTGCAAATACATGTGCAGAAATGTTTCAGTGGGGAGCAACTTTCAAAAGGAAGGTGCCGTATTCTTTCTCTGTGATTCTGATCTCCTAAAACCACCACATAACCTGAGAAAGTTGAAGTCATCCCTTTCTGGACGAGCTGATCTCTCTCTAAGTGAGTAATAAGTTCTAGTGAAGTTGGCTTTAGACTCTGCTTATTAAACACAGTTCAAGGAGTGGAGAAAGCAACGGGAAAGCCACATTTGCTTGTCACAAGGCAATGACAACAGAACATTGAACTTTTTTATTAAACCAGAGTGAAAACAAATTGGACTGAGAGAACATTTTGTGAGCCAGATAATATTTCTCAATTGTGTCAGCTGTAAATTAAAACAAAATCTTCATAGGCACCAATTGATATTCAGCTCAGTATAAACAAGCAAGAGCTTTCCTCCCATTTTGCATGCTCAAATGTTGACAAGTGCAAAGATACTCATAGCTGATTGTTGTTTTAAAATAATGGCACTAACCCAACCTTATTTTCATTGTGGCATCTCCTTTCCATTTTTAATGTACTTTCTTAAAGTCCTATTTTATTTTTTTCTTACCTGTTTTTAAAAATCTTGAGTGAATATCGTAAAAGAAGCTGGAAATTAGAAGGCTAGAATTTAAATTGTTGTGTGGAACCTGATCTACTATGAAGCTAACTGATCTTAACGCACCTCCTGGGGTTGTTACAAGGATAAAATATGTTATACATGTGGATTTTGTTACTCTGTAATTTTGAGAATAAAAATAAAAAAATAAAAACAGAATTTGGTGCCACTTATCTTGTTCCTTTACCTTCCATCTTCTTGCCTAACTTTTTTTTTTTGTATGGGTCATATAAGCACATATTCAACAATTGTATCTAATAACCTGGACAATGATATATTTGAAATTACTCTTTAAAAAGAGAACTGGTTCTATGAGAAATTGTGTGAAGTCTGTTTTTGCCTGTATGCTTTTTTTAAATGATGCATATACTCATTTTTCATACATTGCACATCAGATCGTATCAGTCGTCAGCAATCAAATAACTATTTTGCATTAACATTGTAGTCTCCTGGCTAATGTAACATAGCCACATCCTAAATAAATCCAATCATATATCAAATATATCATACTCAAAGATATCAGTGGGAGCTTACAATTAGTCCTCAACTTATGACCATAATTGAGCCCAAAATTTATGTTGCTAAGTGAGAAATTTGTTAAGTGAGTTTTGCCCCATTTTTCTACTTTTTTTAAACCACATTTGTTAAGTGAATCACTGCAGTTGTTAAATTAATAACACTGTTATTAAGTGAATCTGGCTTTCCCATTGACTTTGCTTGTCATGACCTTGGGATACTGCAACTGTCATAAATATGACTCAATTGCCAAGCATCTGAATTTCTATCACGCGATCATGGGGATGCTACAATGGTCACAAGTGTGAAAACTGGTCATAAATCACTTTTTTCAGTGCCGCTGTCACTTGGAATGAACTGTTGTAAGACAAGGATTACCTGTATTTAATTTAAATTCTCAAAATTTACCCCTGCCTTGATATTCTTTTTATAAAATTGGTGACTGAGGAAAGAGCAAAGTGATTTGTTGTGTGAGTATATTAAAACTAATAGAAAGGAAACAAGATGGACAAATAATTAAGCATTGCTGAAAGGTGAAAGTAGAGGGATTTTTCTTATAAACTTAATATTGGCAGGAACACTATAAAAATCTATTAGTAATGAAGGCGTTTCAAAGAATACCCAAACTGAATTGGAACTGAAACTAAAGCTACAGTAAGCAGGGCTTTTTATAAGTATGTTACATTGTGAGGCATAGCTTGTAGGCACTTGGGAATTTATTGATGTTCTGACTTTTTTTTTAATTTGGCATGGTCTCTTAGGGAAACAAGTGAATTAATTTAGCTTCATCTCCCATTCTATTTGTAAGCCATCATGAATTATATCAAAGCTGAAACTAGGAGCTGACTGCATTAGCTCTAAAAGAGGTCTAAACCTCTATTCCATTTGATTATTGTAGAATTGCTCCAAATACAAAAGAACTAACACCAAATTGCAATAGATTATGGAACTTGGAGTTCAGTCCTAAGCATGTATGCCTTTGAGTGATAAGTAAACATTATTTTGCTCAGTGGTGTGTTATCCAAGTCAATGTGAATGCTGGGTAGTAAGATTCCTAACCCAATGGTGGCGCAGTGGTTAGAGTGCAGTACTGCAGACTACTTCTGCTGCCTGCTGGCTGCTTGCAATTTGGCAGTTCAAATCTCACCAGGCTCAAGGTTGACTCAGCCTTCCATCCTGGGTAAAATGAGCACCCAAATTGTTGGGGGCAATATGCTGATTCTGTAAACCACTTAGAGAGGGCTGTAAAGCACTGTAAAGCAGTATATAAGTGTAAGTGCTATTGCTATTTTGAAATCTCTGTGAGTTTTGCTTTTTTCTTCTTGCTTTTTTCCCCTTCTAATTCTTTGAGAGTTAGAAATGGTTTGCTTTGATTGTATAAACCCCCTACTGACTAAGAGCTGAATAAGAAAATGTATTTCAGGTCAACAGTTCAGCTCATAATTTATTGCCTTGTAATTTTCCAACAGGGTGCCTCCTAGTCAAAAAGCAATGAACTAGGAGAAAATGCAGTCTGCTTTGTAATGAAGAAAATGTAAGCAAAGTGGAATAAATTGGAAACTTCCATAGTGGAATATATGGAAGTATATTTAGCGTCATGTGTGTAAACTGGAGCTATAACGACAGGTAATAATGATTTCAGCTGTAGCAATTCTTCAGATTAGACATATGACAATAATCTGGGAAAAATGAATAGTAACACCCGTCTTTATAGGGATAGAGGGTGCCAAGGTTTAATGGGGTAGATTTCAGTGGCTGTGTTAGTTTGTTGGAATGATCTCCGCTTGGTTCCTTCACAACTGTCTTCTCTTGTGGCTTCTACTTCCACTGAGTGGGCATTTGGTCTTAAACTCCATTTTGGTTTGGTTATAATTTGTCTTGGTTAATTTAATTTTATTCTTGGATACATTTAACTTTGCAGAACTTTATTTGCATACTTTTTGTTTATTGCATATTGTTTTGTTTATTGCATATTGTTTTGTTTATTGCATATTGTTTATTTTAATCTACCTTATCTGTAAACCACCAAAAGTCTTTAGAGAGCCAATGGTCTATAACAGGGGTCTGGCTGAGGAATTCTGGGAGTTGAAATCCACAAGTTTTAAAGTTGACAAGGTTGGAGACCCCTGGTCTATAAATGTAATAAATCCTCATCTTCATTTAGAACATTTGCTCAGTACATTCTTTTTTCTTTTTTTAATCATTATATGTTTTTAACCAAAAGCCAAACATTTGTGTATATGTAATCTTATCCATTTTTATACTGGTTATCTCAACTTCACTGTTACTAATTAGTATTAAATAATTCAGTTGGAATAAGTGATGTTTGGAAAGAAGGTTTATCTTATGAACTTTTTCAATAGTGATTGATTTTCTATGATATCTTAATAAATTGCACATAGTATTATATACATTGAAAGGAATGTGGTAGCCTCATGACCGGAACACTTTATGCAAACACTCCATTATATTCCTTATTGTGTGCCTACTTTCTCTCTTGTAATCTCTTTCTCTCCAAACTCTCCACTCTAGAAGAGGGAAGAAAAACAATGGGTCAGGCACAGGAGAGATTATCTACAGAAACCACTTTTTTTATTTCCCAACCTCTTGCAGAGTGGAGAGATTGCTTAAACAAGTTAGAGGCATAAGTGATTTCAGTAGACAATGTCAACCAGAACAGATTGTTCCCCCTTCCGTTACAGATTGGAGACATTTTATATTTTATATTGTCTATCAATTTAGAAACTGCCCATCTCCCTCAAAGGGAGACTCTGGGCAGTGTAAAACAGATTGAAGAGGAATGGGTTGAAAAAGAATAAGCAGGCCTACAGTAGTGAAACACTAGCTATTTGGATATAGCATGCTTGGAACTCCAGGCACCATTACATTCTTTTTCAATGTGCACTCCGTCTTGCAATCCATTCCTCTCCAATGAATTTAAATACAAACATTATTACTCTTCTTGCTAATTATCCTAGTGCAGGAATGAACTAGGGCAGGGAGTGGGGAGTGGTGAACATTATCCTAGTGCAGGGGTGACCAAGGGCAGGGCAGGGGAGCCAGGAAAAGGATGGCACAATTGTGGTGATGCAATTTCTTAACAACAGAGTGTTGGTCTCAGTTATAGTCGCTAAACAATAATTACCTATAGTGGACTTCCTAGATACAACCGGCAACTTTGAAAACAGAAGTGGATAAAAGGAACAGCAGAATTCTATATAGTGACATATAATAGAATTCATAGCATTCTATGAATGCTTGCATCATTTGCAAGCATTCACAGGGAAGACAAGGAAAAACAAATTACAAAAAGATGCAGTAGTGTCAGACACAGGATATAAGTTACGTAATGGAAGGATGTCCATCAAGACATTGCTGTGTGCATCACTTGGCATAAACTTGGTTTGCTTTGGGCATAGCACCATGTTCAATTATTTCTCATATAGTTTGTCAAGCTTGGTCAGGTTTACATTGCTTTTCTGAATTGCTACTATCACAAAATATTTGCATAACTTTGTCCTTCTTTCTATCAAGTTTTTCAATTTTATAGCCATTATTTTCATAGTTTATGGCATATTTTTCTGTATATATGTGGACTTGTTTAGTTCTTTACATATATCTAATTGTACTTTTACCTTCTAAGCATAGGGAGGAATGCTGATGTACATATAATATATAAGAAGAAAACATTCCTTCTTCATTCTTTTCAATCTTTTTACTCCTGCTTTTAGTACTTTGGTAAGCATTAATCATGTCCTTCATTTACTCATCCATTCAGTCATAGAATATGACTTTACACTAATATTACATTTGTGTATTAGTTCAGCTATTAATTATTATAAAATTTAAAAAATCAAACTTATATAATATTGATAATTTTAAGTCTCTGACTAAATAATGGCTCACTTAAAACATTGAAGTTTCAGAAAAGCCCTAGGACATTGTTAAAAATCATAGTCAAGTTAGCTTTGATTGTCTGTCAATCAGTGACAGAGTTACTGTAACAGAGTTGTTAATGCCTGGAGTGCACTACCTGACTCCATGGTCTCATCCCAAAATCCCCAAAACTTTAACCTAAGACTGTCTACTGTTGACCTCACCCGATTCCTAAGAGGTCTGTAAGGGGCGTGCATAAGAGCACCAGCGTGCCTACCGTTCCTGTCCTAATGTTCCCTTTGGTTGTATTCATTTTGTGTGGTTATTTCATGCTTATACTTATATATATTGTTATGTTTGACAAAATAAATAAATAAATAAATCTGCATGAAAATGTAGGATGATTAGGCACACCCTTTTGGTTACTAAACATTTCTCTTTAAAGTACCAACTGAACAAATAAATACAATCAACTGAGGAACAAAACACTTATCCTGTTTATATAGTGTGAAAATTAATTTCTCAAACATACATTAGACACTTATCAAACCATAAGAAGACTTTTCAAAAATATTATATTTAGCTGAAGGCTGAGGGTGAAGATATTTTTATAAACTGTGTCTAAATTGAACTCACAGCAGGAAGAGAAACAATGGATGCTGATTAATATCCCTTCCCACCTCCTCTTTCCTTATTTCTACCAACCTTTTCATTCTACTCATTTCCTTTTATGGTTGTTGTTGTTGTTATTGTTATTGTAGTCATAGAGATTGCTATGGAATATAGGTGTAAGTTAAAATAAATATAACAAAAATGACAACAACATCTCATGTGACTGGATGATTTTTGCTATTTATGTAAAGCTTTCAATTCTTTATTCAATTTGGTACGTAAACTGGGATCTATAATTTAGAGATTACTTTCCTAGCAACATCAAAACCCTATTCAGACATATGTGCACCGAACCTCTGTTAGATGAGTATCAAGTTTGGTGCTGATTGGTTCAGACCAGTGGTGGGTTTCAAAAAATTTTATTAGCGGTTCTGTGAGCATGGCTTTGTAGGCGTGGCATGGCTTGGTGGGCATGGCTTGGTGGGCGTGAGAGGGAAATTACTGCAAAATCCCCATTTCCTCTCGATCAGCTGGAACTTGGACACAGAGAATAGATGGGGGCGGGGCCAGTCAGAATTTTTACTAGCGGTTCTCCAAACTATTCAAAATATCCTCTACCAGTTCTCCAGAACTTGTCAGAACCTGCTGAAACCCACCTCTGGTTCATACATGGATAAATTAGGGCAGTTTAAAAGATGCACGGCTTTCTTTTGCTCAGCATCTCTTTTAATATGCTGTAACTATTTTAGCAATTTGAGAGACAGTTTGATGTAGTGTTCTTTTAATATCATGTGAGAAACAAGGAGAACATGAGGTCTCCTGCCCTAGGCATAAAGCCAGCTGGGTGGCCTTGGGCAAGCCACTTTCATAAATGATGCCAAGAGAATGATGGGGAGTTGTCCCACTAAATTTCCATTTTACAGAGACAAGTTTGTGGAAAGCCTTGCTTTTTAATGCATTCTGACGGTGATATTAGTTAATGATACAGAAGCTTTCAGGAGAAAAAGCCGTGGCAGCTGAAGTAGTATTCCAGTAATCACTGCACAGCTTTCTTTTTCTCAGAAGGGTAGCCATAGTCAAGCTAGACTGTAGAGAAATGCCTGTCCCATCTCCCCCACCCACCATTTCTCTTTGATGGTTCATGCAGCCTGATTTACAAAATCTCCCTGTCTCCCTATTAACCTGTGACTCTTTCCTTCCTCTTCCACCCTTAGCAACTGGCGGCAGAGCATCTCCCCCTTTCTCTTTGATGGTTCACGCAGTCTGATTAAATTGCAATCTTCTGCAATAAAAATGCAACACTTTAATTAAGTATTTATGTATTCTACAAGGCTGATAGGCAGCTCTGATCAAAGTGGACTCTGAGCAGCATGCAATTCCTATCTTTGTAACTCGGTTTATAGACAAAACCAATTAAATAAACACATAATTAATAATATTCCCAACAATCCACAGGAACATCATCTAACGTAAAAACATGCTGCAATCAATCCAGTTCGAAAATCTCTTATCTTCCTTATCATATAGCATCCTCTGTACTTTTACAGTTCAACAGAGATTCCTCAGCTGTTAAATTTTTCTCCCACACTTAATTGAAAGCATGTACTGTAGCTCTTTCTCCATTTCCTTTCTCTGAAGCTCTTATTTTCCTTTTCTACTCATTTGAAATTTGCATTTCATCATGCTCATTATGTTCTTGATTGTTCTAGCCAAGGACTACTTGCATATTTTCCCTTTCTTACTAAAACAAAAGAATTTTGAGCGTTTTTTCTTACTTGCATCTAATCATGGGCCAAATAGGCCATTACAGTATGCTTTTTCTGCACATCCCTGTGAGGTTTATTTTTATTTATTTATTTATTTAATTTTGTCATAACAATATACACAAGCATAACAAGCATAACACAAAAGATTATATAATATATAAGCATATATATGAGGAGAAACAAGGTAGTATAAGCATATATATATATAGGGGAAGAAACAATAGGACAGGAACGGAATTGTGCTCTTATGCACGCCTCTTAGAGTCCTCTTAGGAATGTGGTGAGGTCAACAGTGGATAGATTTTGAATAAAACTTTTGGGGTTATGAGAAAAGACCACAAAGTCAGGTAATGCATTCCAAGCATAGATAATTCTGTTACAGAAATCATGTTTTCTGCAATCTAAACTGGTGCGGTTGACATTAAGTTTAAATCTGTTGGTAGCTCTTGTGTTATTGTAGTTGAAACTGAAGTAGTCATTGGCAGGAAGGACATTATAATGGATGATTCTATGAGCTAAACCCAGGTCCTGTCGAAGGCGACGAAGTTCCAAGTTTTCTAGACCCAGGATATCAAGTCTGGTGGAATAAGGTATTTTATTGGTTACGGAGGAGTGGAGGTTGTCTTTATTTCATCCCTCTCCAAAGCTGAGGCAGTCCTTGGCTGTTCATCACATGTTCCTTATATAGATGAAAAGTCATTTTAGTTTTAGGGTGTGCAAAATATCACAGGCTTTCTTCTGGTCAGATGAGCCAGCAGGAGGAGGATCTTGATGTGAGGTTACTTTTCTGGGTACTTGTGTGTGGTGCTTCCCAATCAGCAACAAGATTTCTTGGTGACATTTGATTCTGAATTTCAATCCAGCCTAACTAATAGAATAGTCAACTAGCAGATTCACAGTTTAACACATTCTAAAATGGATGCCAGAAAAGCCAGTATATCACTGGACCCTGAGCTGGACCCTGGAACAATACCTTTATCAAAATGGCTGCCCAAGCCATATGACTAGCCAGTAACAAGGAGCTGCTGATCCAGTTCTACAGAGGAATTATTGAGTCTGTCATCTGCACCTCTATAACTATCTGGTTTGGTTCTACAATCCAACAAGACAGACACAGACTTCAGAGGATAATTAGAACTGCAGAAAAAACAATTGCTACCAGCCTGCCTTCCACTGAGGACCTGTATACCGCATGAGTCAAAAAGGGGGCTGTGAAAATATTTACAGACCCCTCACATCCTGGACATAAACTATTTCAACTCCTATCCTCAAAATGATGCTATAGAACACTGCACACCAGAACAACTAGACACAAGAACAATTTTTTCCCAAACTCTGCTAAGCAAATAATTCCCTCAACACTGTCAAACTATTTACTAAATCTGCACTACTATTAATCTTCTCATCGTTTCCTTCCACTTATAACTGCATGACTGTAACTTTGTTGCTTGTATCCTTATGATTTATATTGATATTAATTGTTTGCTGATTGCTTCTTTGTACCCTATGACTATCATTATGTATTGTATCATTAAGTGTTAAATTTGTACCCTATGACTATCATTAAGTGTTGTAAGTGTTGTACCTTGATGAATGTATCTTTTCTTTTATGTACATTGTGAGCATATGCACCAAGACAAATTCCTTGTATGTATAAAGATTATACACACAAACACACACACACACACACATATCTTGGGTATATGGAAAAGGGGGTTACAGAGTGAATTATGTTATGGTTGGACAGTTCTGTGCCATCAGTGTTGCTGTTAGCATCTTCATTAAGGAGGGAGGGAAGGGTTGGTGTTACTAGAGAAGTTTTGTTTTTGTCTTTAATGGTAGCTGCAGACCATTTCTCCCATTGTAGGTGAAAGTATTTAATTTGATGGATCTGGATTTTTCTGCTCCTTTATATACTTCTTTATTTGATTTGTAGCCAGACTTTTCTACAAATCAATCATTTCACAACTACAATCGTTTCAAATAGATTGGTCTGAACAAAAATAACTGACTCTATTTCACCCAAGGAATTTTCATGGCTTGAATGATCTCAGTTTTAGCCCAGTCCACCACCCAGCAGTCATTTTATGACTAGCCATTGCCATCAAGTCACAATGGCATCTCTGTCCTTTCTTTGGGTATGAAAATGTACTTTTGAGATAAAAAGTATGACTGCTATTCCCAAAAACATGGTTTTGAAAAATTTACCCAATCCCTTCTCCATTCAGAATTGTGCTTCAGGATCAATAAAAAGCAAGTTGACTAGAAGACTGGAGGGTAAAACATATGAAGATGGTTACAGGAACTGGGTATATCTAGTCTAACAAAGAAAAGGACTAGGGATGACATGATAGCAGTCTTCCAATATCTGAAGGACTTAAACAGGGAAAAGGGCCAAACCTATTCTCAAAAGAATGAAGAGGCAGGACAAGAAGTAATGGATGGAAAACTTATCAAGAAGAGAGCCAACCTAGAAATAAGGAGAAATTTCCTGACAATGAGAACAATTAGTCAGTGAAACTTCTTGCCTCCAGAAGTGGTGGATGTGCCATCCCTAGTGATTTTTAAGAAAAGATTGGACAGCCATTTATGTAGAATGATATAGGGTCTCCTGCCTGAGCAGGGGGCTGAACTAAAACATCTCCAAGGTCCTTCAAACTCTTTTATTCTGCATTCTGTATCTCTCATATGTGTACTTGTATTTTCAATCTTGAACCCCAGTTTTAAATGGTGGGAGGGGACTGGATGTACTTAAACTTCATGTGTGAATGATAAATTGTGATAAACCCAAGCTCTAGAAAAATCTGACCACAAACCCAAACTCTGGTTCAGATATGTAGATGACACCTTCATAATCTGGCCACACAGGAAAGAAAAATTGGACAACTTCCTCATACACGTCAACAGCCTGCACCCCAAAATACAATTCACCATGGAAACAGAAGCTAACAACCAACTTTCCTTCCTGGATGTCTTAGTCTACAGGAAATCCAATGGCTCCCTAGGACACACCATCTACCAGAAGAAAACACACACAAACCGCTATCTGCACGCACTTTCACACTACCACCCAGCACAGATCAACTCCATAGCCAAGACACTCATCTCCAGAACAAAACGCTTAGCTGACGAACAATACCTAAAAAACAAACTACACACTCTCACTAACGTACTAACATCCAATGGATTCCAAAGAAATAAGATTACCAAACTAATCCATAAAGAAACCCCCACTAAAATCCAAGACAGAGAACAAAAAAACGGCAAAGCCCTCCTTCCATATATAAAAGGCACCACAGACAGAATCAGCAAGATCCTCCACAAATACAACATCAAGACAGCATTCTGCACAAACCGAAAAATATCCACCATCCTAAGAAACCCCAAAGACAAAATTGAGTTAGAAAACCAAGGAATATATGAAATCCCACGCACCGCCTGCAGCACCACATACATTGGATAAATCAACAGAAGAATAAGTGCATGCATTGAAGAACACAAGAACTTAGTCAAAAAAGAAGAAACAACTTGTTCCCTGGTCCAACACCTTAAAGCCACAGGACATAAAATTGACTTTAAAAATACCAGAATTATCGCCAAAACTGAACACTTTAACAACAGAATAATGAGAGAAGCCCTCGAGATAGAAAAACGTCCACACAGCATGAATAAACGAAATGATACCTCCCGCCTACCAGCCATTTCGAAACCCGCCCTTATTGACAAACGAGTCCCTAACATGAAGAATGACACAAGACCTACACTCACAAGTGCCACACAGCATATCACCACCACACATCCACGCAGAAAGCAGACTCAAACCCACACTGATAATGAAGCACAACCATGGACCAGAAGCCAGACCGCAGCTGCATCATTAGCCATTTCAGACCCCTCCAATCCATACATGCAGCAGACTGACACCCACCATGAAGATGTAGCATGACCACGAACGTGAAGCCAAACAACAGCAATGCTGCTCACCAACTCAAATCCCCCTGCAACTCAGACTAACCTGAGCACAACCAAGGCCCCCCCGACCCAAACAGAACACACTCCCATCCAATCAGAGCACAGCCAACCCCACCATCCAATCAGCAAAGCCAAACCCCCAACCAATCAGAACACACCTCCACCCAATCAGAACACAGCGAAGCTCCCAACCAATCAGTTCAAACCCCCACTAGCAGTTAAAAGGAAGAAACAGCTGCGATCACACATTGCTCCTAGAAGCACAAAGCTGTAAACACCAGCCTGAAGATGACAAATGGGATTTCGTCGAAACTTCGCCAAGACACTTCCAATTTTACGTGGGAGAAAACCCGAATAACCAAATACCTACATACAGACACCCGCGAAAACCTCAGAAAACAAATATATACATATACATATACATATATAAATATAAATATATATATATATATATACATATACATATATATATATATATATATATATATATATATATATATATATATATATATATTTGTTTTCTGAGGTTTTCGCGGGTGTCTGTATGTGTACACACACACACACACACACACACATATATATATATATCACCCATCTTTCTTACTGGGTAATCTGTAATAGGACCCCTAATCTTCAAATGAAAACATCCCAGCCTTATCTTCACACATATATTTAAATGACAGTTTCCATGGTTCCATCTTGCCAAAGTGAGACCAGATTGTAATAATTAAAGCTCGGCAGAACTTTGGGAGTGTAGTAAGAGGGTTGTAAAGGTTGTGTGTTTTTGTTTTATTGTTTTGTAGTTTGCTTATGTATGATGTACACTGAACATGGCATTTAATTTCATTGTAGGAGGTGCAATGAAAATAAAGTAAACTTAAACTTAAACTTGAACTTCAGCAGTTTAGGAGAAAGAAACTGTCAGAAAATAAGCTTGATCACTTTCTTTCTTAGGAGATGAAAATCCTTTTTCCTAATTGCTGATTCTAGATGAATATGTAACAATGAATGAGGAAGCTGCCTGGTCTGACTGTAGACTGGCACAAATCCATGTTCAATCTTTAGAACGTGTTAGTCAGCTTTATGAATAGCACTGATTGTTCAGCCAGTATATTTGGGATGCAGTTGATCAATTTGCATCAACAATACTTATTTATTTTCATCTTTCTACCAAAATATCCTTTCCCCAACATAATCAGTGAAAATCATAGACGATGAAATTACATTGTATAAGTTAAATATTCCCAAAATAAAGTATATACTTAAGCAATAAAGGTTCTAGCTGTAAAAAAAGGAAATGATGTAGAAAATGGAAAAATAATGCTTTCTCCTTGTTATGTCAAATAGAAGGGGCTCCGGAAGGGGGACAGAAAGAACCAATAAATAAAAGTAAAAAAAGAGGGGGGGATTACTTAGTTGTGCTTCCACCCTAAGTAACAAAAAGCCATCTCAATTTTACAGATAGATGTCAGTCCTTCATGGAATGGCAATTAGGTTAGCACAAGACTTGCTTAGCAGCATCTTTTGAAAGAAAACTACTGCAGTATATTCAAGGAATCCTTCAGAACATTGATCCAGCATCCCCCTTATTCCTCTTATAAATGGTACATTCTCAAAGTTTATTTTGTAGTCTGCTTTCTTTTCAATCAAGGAGATGATCTGTAATATGTTATTTCATTTTTCCTGGCTGAAAGATGCGCCTAGCTTTTCAATCCCGTACATTTGATGAAGCCAAGTCAAAAACTAAATTTGATGAGATTTGCATAAAAAGTAAACATGTCTTAATTGAATATCAATATGAGCCCACTATTTATTAGTCATCCTGGTCGGTCGGGTTAAAGATGTAATTCAAATCTGCAGGAATTTTGCAAGGGCTTTTGGGACTGCAGACAAGTATATATGGAGGGTTGCAGACAATACTGGAATTGAGCACTAATGAGTGACACCATGTAGACTCAGCATTTGACTTGTTGCTAGAGGTTGCACAGAAAAAAGTAGTGATTGGGACTAGTTCAAAAGTAAATGGGATTTCATTTCATTTATTTTTAATTACAATTCTTTGTAATTAACATAATTTCTCCCTAGACATGTATTTATTTATTTTCTCTTCTCTTAATAATTGCCAAAGGTCTCCAAGGGCTGCACTAAGACTTCCCAGAAGTGGGGTTCAAGTTATATACCTCTGAATTCCCGGTGTTTGCTTTAAGTCTGCAGTAATTGATGCACTGCTGCTAAATATAAAGTTTGTTATAAATGTTTATTTTATAGTTAAATGAAGTGTGTGTGTGTGTGTGTGTGTGTTTAATATTTAAGTGATCCAACACAAACACCAGAAAACTCTGCTTTCCCTCATATTTGCTGGAGTTTAGTCCTGACTTTGTGAATTACTCTTAGGATTTTTCTGTTGTTAATGCTAATAATGTCTACAGGACATTCAATGTTCATTCAAAGTTAGGACAGCATTGAACAAAGGGTGGTAATGACTGATCCTCAGACCTTTGGCCCTCCTAGCAGCCCCATAATCATATTATTGTGGTCTGGGTATTTGGCAACACATTTGGGCATAGGACTGGTTGCCAAGTATCCCACAATAATATAATTGCCATTTGCAACTTTCCTTTCCAGCTTCCCCAGAATGTCAATATGGAGCCAAGCAGAGAAGGTTGCAGGTCAACTAGGATAAATCTCCTTCACCTTCTCCATCCCCTTTGTAATTGCACCATGCTAGCCATTTGCACACTCCTATGTATCCTCCCCAACCCTTGATTCACCTTCTTCAAATCCTGATACACCACCTTGCATCTCTGTGCAGTTTTCCTGACCCATGCCACATTCCTGCACACCCTTCCTGTCCTATGCGGCACTTCACATACAGCATTTCACCCTTTGCACAATTTCTCTTACCTTCCCAACTGACACCATGCCTATTACACATACTTGCACACCCTCCCCAATCCATGGTGCACCTCTTGTGCACCATCTCATACCCTTGTGCACCTCTCTGACCAATGTCACTTACCACCTTATTTATTTTATTTATTTATTTATCAAATTTTTATACCGCCCTTCTCCCGAAGGACTCAGGGTGGTGTACAGCCTAAATAAAACACAATATATATACAATTAAAATCAAAATTTAAAAGAAAGCATATTACAAAAAGGCCAATGTATAAAAATTTAAATTTAAAATTTAAAAAATTTAAAACCCCACAACAATAAAACCCAATTTAAAATGTTAAAAAACCATTATGCCAGTCCAGCTTGAATAAATAAGTATGTTTTTAGCTCACGGCGAAAGGTCCGAAGATCAGGCACTTGGCGTAGGCCAGGGGGAAGTTCATTCCAGAGCATCGCTACTCCAACAGAAAAGGCCCTACTCCTGGGGGCCGCCAGCTGACATTGTTTGGCGGATGGCACCCTGAGGAGACCTTCTCTGTGAGAGCGTACCGGTCGGTGGGAGGCATAAGGTAACAGCAGGCGGTCTCGTAAGTACCCGGGTCCTAAGCCTTGCACCCTACTTGACCCATGCTGCCTCTATCATGCACACATTTGCATTCTATGCTCTCTTCTCAATCTATCCAGTCCTTCTTGCACACATTCTTTCACCCTCATGCACTTTCCCAGATCCTGCCTCATATCCTTCCTGCACTTACCTGCCTGCAGGCCTGGGTCCTACGTCTTCCTACTTCCCCATTGACTTTGGTTGTGGGAAGCTGGAAAGATGTTGCCTTGCCTAACAACCATGAGGTTCAGTTAATGAAGGCAATGAAGACTGCAAGGATTCCTGTTCTATGTGATGCAGTTTGCCTTTATGACCACAACACTTAGCTGAATGGAAATCCTGGTCTTAATTGGCATACTAAATCAAGGACTACCTGTATTTTCAATCCAACAATAAAGATAAGACTGCAAGTTCCTACTATCGAACGGTGATGGGATTTGTCTACAAATACACACATATATACTGTTTCATTCATTCAATTTTCTCTACAGGTTAAGTATTTTTAAAAAGCAGTTGGGAGAGACTTTTTAAAGGTATATTATATTTGTTCATTAACTAAGACCATGTTGCCTAAAAAAGACACATTTAAACTTTCTGGTTCCTTGATTGGCTTTCTGTTTGAAGACACTTAGTGTTACAACTTATATCCCAAATGCTTTTGCTAATACTGTGGAGATGATGAATCACTTGCTTTGAGGAGAGAAAGAAAGCTTGATAGAATTATCCATTAACAAGAGCCCTTGGCTGATGAATTTTTGTTCAGAAGAAGATAGCGATTTTGGCTAAGTGAAGGAAGAGAGAATACACATTTTTCAAGGATCTTCAGGCATTGCTATCACTATTCTGTAAGTGTTGATACCAACAGCATAGGAACACTTCACACAATTCTTCTGTTTTATAGATTTCAGGTCTAAATAGGGACTTAAATGGGCAAATTTGATATCCAAACCATTCTCATCACCAGTAATATCTATGTTTGTGAGAATCTGGATTTTGTAAGGAGTGGACCTAAAATATTATCAATATCCTATAAGGACTGAAAAAAGGGGCTATGTCTGTAGATGCCTGCCTGCCCTGGCAAACTGGTAGTTTTAAAAAAGCTACTGGTTCAGATGAACCAGCAGTTAAAAAAAGCTACCGGTTCCTCCAAACTGGTATTTCTGACAATCAGCTGTGTAGTGGGGTTTAGCAGAGCTAAATTGCGTGCCACAGCTGATCTCCCCACTTTCTGTTCCACTTACCTTCCCAAGACTCCTTTGGAACATACTGTGTATGTGCATGTGTGTGCAGCACACATTTGGTGCACACTGTGTATGCGCACACAGCACACATTTGGCACGCAGTGCGCATGCGTGGCCAGCGAACCGGTAGCAAACCAGTTCAGGTTTCACCACTGATCTGCAGTTCACAAAGTAAACTGTAAACCCATATCTCCTTTGCACTACTGTAATCTGTAATCTTAGCAACATCTTCTTGTTTGTAAGGGAGTAAGAAAAGAAAAGGCACTAAATTGAATTGAATTAACAATGCTGATGAGGAAGTAGGCTTAGGAATGCCCAACAGCATCCTAAAGCCTAAACCAAAATATTTGCTATCTCTTAGGTCATCAAGAATTCTTATGGAGAGAACTGAAAAACAAAGGCTTTGTAAAATTATCCATAACATTCCGGGTATATGATTTCTTGACACAAGAAGAAATTATCTCAATGAAGCAAGTTGTCTGGACCCATTACTGTCAGGTGCCATGCCAGATATAGTGCTGAGATGGCACTGATCACCTTGTAAAGGACCTCTAGTGAGCCCTCCCAGTCAGAATTGTTGCACAATCTGGGATTCCCATAGCTAAACTGTTGGCTCCTGCTCAAAGAGCAGGTGGACACCATGGCGAGGTTGGGCCTTTGCTCAAATACATCTTGTGCACTATGCAGTTGCATACTTTCCCAGATCTGGGAGCATTGTTCTCACTCGCTCATGCCTTAACCACCTCCCAATTAGACTACTTCAATGTGATCTATATTAGACTGTCCTTGAAGAGTATTTGGTGATGGTACAAAATGCAGAATGCAGCAGCATAGAGAGTAGTGGGTACATGAACTGCATTGGAAATCAGCAGGCTTCTGGATGAAATTCAAGGTGCTAGTTTTCTCCTCTAAAGCCCTAAAGCAGAAGTCTTCAAACTTGGCAGCTTTAAGATTTGTGGACTTCAATTCCCAGAATTCTAAGAGTTAAAATCCACAAGTCTTAAAGCTGCCAAGTTTGAGGACCCCTGTCCTAAAGGTTACTTGTGGAACTCTTTGTCCCTACAAATATGAACTTTTCTGACCATATTGTTCTTCAGGAAGATGGCAAAGAACTAGTTTTCTTCCAAGGCAGTTGGGTCAGAATTAGATAGTGGTGGTTGGTGGATGGATATAAGTTGAGCAGCTATATAAATTTACTTAATAAATATTTCTAAAGATAAGGCTCTCCCTTAATGGTGAGAGTAGCACCAATACTGAACCCACATGGGATGGGGGAGGGGGAGGGGAGGGTTTTATAGGAATTTTATTGGCAGGTAATTGTTTTTTAAAAAAGGATGATGTGCAATGAAAGGCAGATCACTTATACATATCGTGTCCATTTTGTAACTTTATAAATCAAACATTAATTCACCTCATGAGAATTTCAGTGACATTCTGGTCTTTTTTCCTAATGCAAATTTTCTTCATCAGATTGACCATGAACTGATAAAAAATAACATGACAAAATTTCTCTGATCAACAATAGAAGGACTGTTAGATTAATTATGTGATGTTATCAGCCAGGAAGATTTTGAGGTGCTCAAATATCCTTCAATAATAGAATCAAAGGGTTGAAGGGGACTCTAGAGTCATCTAGTCCAACTCCTTGTATCATTAGCTATTGTTTGTGAATTTCTGTTTAAAGAGCCCTAGCAAAGGAGAATTCATCACATGTGGCAAGGTGAACTGTTGAGATGTCATACAGTCAGGAGTTTCCTCCTGGCATTTAGCTTGGATCTTCTTTGTATTTCTAACTCATTTGTTTTGGCTCTGACTTCTGGAGCAGTACAGTCCCCTTCATCTTCTTTGTGACAACCTGTTAGGTATTTGATGACTGCTTTCATATTTTCCTTCAGTTGTTTCTTCTCTAGGCTAAACATATCCAAATCCTTTAATTATTCTTTATGAAGAATAATTAAAGGATTTGGATATGTTTAGCCTAGAGAAGAAACAACTGAAGGAAAATATGAAAGTTGTTATCTTCAAGGCTTCCGGGTTTCACCTATCTCTTGCTTCCTGCATCACTAATTGTGCTTTCCATCAGTCAGGTGGTTATAATTCAGCAAGTTAACCAGTTTCCAAGAAAGCTTTTCTGTCCAATATCTATCATGTTACTTTCCATAACTACCAGGTAATCAGCAAAAGGATTATTTCCTAACTTCTGTCCTTCATGCTTTTCTCCACAGAGATTAAATCCCCATTCAGCCAGCTGTGAAGATGCTGGATGATGTTTGATTGAAGCTTAAATTCCAGCCAAGTAGTTTCCTCCTCAGATATTATTGTTCAATATATTTCTGTTCTGATTTTCTTCCAGACAATCCATAGCAATGTATAGATTTATCTTCCTCCATTGCCTCCTACCCTATGAAGTAAATTGGGCTGCCAGAGAATAATGAATTCAAGATTCCAACAGCTTCCTAACTAAAAAGGGTTTGTTAAGAATAAGGTATACCTGTAGAAAAAAGTTTTAAATATATGCTTAGAATTATGAGTAAGAAGAATATGTTGTTATCACAAAATGAAGCATTTTCATCCATAACCTTTCATATTTATTTCTCTCCTCTCTTTAATGTCTTTCATTTTACAAATCCAATCCATTTTGTCCAATCTTAGAAAAATGTACTGAAGACAAAACATGTAAATTAAGCATTGTTATAAATCATTGCCTTATTTTGCACGCTTCATTCCAACTTCAGTGCTTAAAAAGTTGTACTGGGTATAGAAAAGAGTTTTTATTATGCAAAGAACAAGACTGCACCTCTTCTTGCCCTTTGTGTATAGCCAATTTAGCAAGCTTGTTTGTCCAAGTAGTTAGTCCAAAATATGGATGATTAGAAATCTGATTGCATGAGACTGATGTTGCTTACACTAGGTTGCAGTACCTATTGTTATGACAGTGAATCTCTCTCACTTGGATCTTAGAGAGAGTTTCTATTATACATATATCTGCAAAGAAGCTGGTAATTATGGCTACAAGCTGTTCAGACACTAGAATGGATAGATTAATCAATTCAAGCTTAATCATTTAATTATACAGTAAAAGACATTTCAATTCTTCGAGCCACATGTTAAGATGACAATTTTCTTACATTGGTATTTTGATTACAAGATGCTGTTCCAATAAAACAAGAAAACTTATCTGCAGTGATTCTTTTTTTTTGACAAAACTGATATCTTTCATAATATTAAACAGTGAAGTTCTTAAACAAATTAATAACTACTTTCATACTTCATAAGTCTTCTGTTTGCATTTTTAAATATTTGATTTAAAGTAGTTGGATAAATCAAGTGTAAATAAGGAGCAGTTTAGCTTTTACTGAAAGAAAAGAGGAGAAAATGAAGATGACCAGCTGTAAGGTGGGTGCATTCAGTTACAGTAATAATGGGTGGAGAGTGGAAAACCTGAAAGACCAGGTTAGAGAGATTATTTTGGAGAAAATCTATCTATGTGGTCACTAAGAGTCAACACTTACTTTGTGGCACATAATCAATTAATCTAGTTACTGCAGAAATATTCAAATTCATTTGCTTCATATATTTCTCCATGGCAATATTTGGAATTATGGCACCCTTTAGAACAGAGGTGTCAAACTTAATTTCATTGAGGGCCAAATCAGGGTTGTGTCTGGCCTTGGGGAGCCTGGGTGGGCGTGGCCAGCATGACATCATTTGTGTTGGGGGGGGCGCTGTGGTGGCCTGAGCGCTCTGCCATCGAAAATAGGCTCCTGAACTCCGTTTTTGACTGCAACAGTCTCCTGCCACCCTCTGCCAACAAAAATGGAGCTCAGGAAGGCTGCACACGGGCCTCATGAGCTTCATTTTCACTGGCAGAGGCACCATGGCCAGTCCTTCACTTTTTCCAGGGCAGCCTCGTGGGTCAGATCTAAGCACTTCACAGACTGGGACTGGCCCCTGGGCCACCCCTGCTTTAGAACAACTAAATTTTGTGAGTTTGTGACATGGATGTGGAGTAGCATAAGGCTAAATAAAATATTATTATTTCTCATAGTATTAACCATAATAACAGCCCACTTAAAATAAGTTCCTTTAGATAATGGTTAACTATTCATAAATTGTACTGGGATTAACTTTATAGAGGTTAATACTTCTGATTAGGAAACAATTTTGATTTCTTAGTTTATTGTTTGATGGCACTTTGACTCCAAAAGAAAGGTTTCATGCTTAAGTAACATATTAAGATAGGGGAATGAGGTCTGTACTCTGATTTCATTGGAATATCACGTTGTTGTGAGATCTTCAACTACATTAAAATTCATTTGTCATCCCATCATAACATAACATAACATAACATAACATAACATAACAACAGAGTTGGAAGGGACCTTGGAGGCCTTCTAGTCCAACCCCCTGCCCAGGCAGGAAACCCTACACCATCTCAGTCAGATGGTTATCCAACATTTTCTTAAAAATTTCCAGTGTTGGAGCATTCACAACTTCTGAAGGCAAGTCGTTCCACTTATTAATTGTTTTCTAACAGTCAGGAAATTTCTCCTTAGTTCTAAGTTGCTTCTTTCTTTGATCAGTTTCCACCCATTGCTTCTTGTTCTACCCTCAGGTGCTTAGGAGAATAGTTTGACTCCCTCTTCTTTGTGGCAACCCCTGAGATATTGGAACACAGCTATCATGTCTCCCCTAGTCCTTCTTTTTATTAAACTAGACATACCCAGTTCCTGCAACCATTCTTCATATGTTTTATCCTCCAGTCCCCTAATCATCTTTGTTGCTCTTCTCTGCACTCTTTCTAGAGTCTCAATATCTTTTTACATCGTGACCAAAACTGGATGCAATATTCCAAGTGTGGCCTTACCAAGGCATTATAAAGTGGTACTAACACTTCACATGATCTTGATTCTATCCCTCTGTTTATGCAGCCCAGAACTGTGTTGGCTTTTTTAGCAGCTGCTGCACACTGCTGGCTCATATCTAAATGGTTATCCACTAGGACTCCAAGATCCCTCTCACAGGTACTACTATTGAGCAAGGTACCACATATACGGTACCGGTGCATTTTGTTTTTTTGGCCTAAATGTAGAACCTTACTTTTTTCATATAACTTTGAACTTTGGGATTCTTCTGCAGTTTATTTTTTTAACTTAAAACAATACTGAGGTTTTGATAGTCAGTCCAATTCTAAAAGCATACATGACATCCAGCAATTTACGTGCTGTTTCTAAATAGCATTTTGCATATTTAGTTTTAATACTTTATTCTGTCACTTAGCCTTTATTCCCATTTGTTATACACATTATTACACAATGATTCCAAGCACTCCTTTTCAAGGTAGTTTCAAGGTTTTTTTATCATTTCCATAGAAAGCAGTTATAATGCATGTTATTACTAGCAATTTTGTTTTGTTTTTAATTATGCTATTAGATCTTTAGTGGAACATGGAGCACTTCTAAAAGAGGACATAATTGCCGGTTATTTTAGGAGCACTTTCATATGAGTTATAAGCCCTTTACAAAAAAAATAAATAAAAAAAATCTTGAAAATCAAGAAAACCATTTTTTCCTCTCAAAGACATTCCTTTTACATTTTCAAAAGAGTTCAGCTTTTGTTTCCTATTACAGAACTGATTGTGATCTCACTGCCCCTATAGGTGTGCCTCAATTTCCCCAACTAATGATGCATTTGTACCCTTCAACCTGCCTGCCTTCCCTTACTATGGAGGAAAGGAGAAACTGCTATCCTCCATACCTTTCTCTACATATGGTCTTTTATTCATCTCGTTTCCTTGTTGCAGAGGTGGATCAACTTTCTGATGGCTAGAGCAGGGGTCTCCAACCTTGGCAACTTTAAGCCTGGTGGACTTCAACTCCCAGAATGCCCCAGCCAGCAAAGCTGGCTGGGGAATTCTGGGAGTTGAAGTACACTAGGCTTAAAGTTGCCAAGGCTGGAGACCCCTGGGCTAGACGCCATATCTAAAATTTTAGAAGAACTTAGGTTGAGGACAATGATGCAAGGTTGGAGAGTCTCACTTTGCCCTTTGTTTAACGTTAGCGTTAACTCCATTAGCTCAGGAGATGTCAAAATTGATTTCATTGAGAGCCACATCAGGGTTGTGTTTGACCTTGGGGGAATGGGGTGGGTGTGGCCATGGTGGGTGTGGCCAGCTCGACGTCTTGCAACCCTCTGCACACAGCCCTCCCGAGCTCCATTTTCACTGGCAGAGACACTGTGGGCTGGTCCTTCGCTGTTTCCTGGGTGGCCCCATGGGCCAGATCTAAGCACCCCGCATACCAGATCCGGCCCCTGGGCCTTGAGTTTGACACCCCTGCATTAGATTTGTTGTAGGATCTGCATTAGAGTCCTATTTATTTCCTGCTTCAAAATTTCAAGAAACTGTGTTCGATTGCCAGTCTTCAGCAATAGAAGCCAGAAGACGTTTGAGAGGACACAAAACACAAACAAAGCTAGATTATCCTGTTTTATTCTCTCTTTTGCTGCTTTAATTTCTTTTTCTGTCTATGATCTTCAACATTTCCACTTGAAATCTCCATTTGATGAGCATTACGTTATATGAAAAAGGAATCAATACAAGTTAAATTCTCACTTAGGTGTTTAAATCCCAGTATGTTCAATGCAGTTAAACTAAAATCCAGCTCACACTTTCCCTTAATTCTGCCTGAACAAGCTAACTCTCTGCAAAACCCAGAGTGTGACTCTGTCAGAGCTTCGTGCATGCAAAAACCAATCTTTGGCAGGCGCTTTCCTTCCCACTTTTCCTGAATAAGCCAACTTCACAGGGCAGCGCAGGCAGAATGCAAGTTTTTGGTTTAGAGGTAATGTGTGAAGCAATTTAACAACTTGTTCTTTGAACTGGGCCAAACTACCCAGATAACCCCTTTGCTACGGGAGCCTTAGTGGTAATATAGAGAGATCATTGCAAGCTGCACTCTCCATATATACACCTCAATTTTTATGCTGAAATAAAGATGCAGTCTAATTAAGCCCAGCATGTAATCCAGACTTCCTTCCAGCAATTTATAGGCAGTTTCATCAAGTGAGCTTAATGCTGTTCTAGGAACAGCAGGCAGGGAATCGTTCATGTAGCCGAATTTGTAATTTTGCCCTCTACCTATAATTCAGACTATTTGCTATATTGATATAAAATCAGGGGCCAACTGACTTTCTTTTAAAGAAAAAATAGGTAAAAATCGCTCTCTGTTCTGCACAATTTGTGAAAAATAACCTTTCCTTGTCCTTTTCGCTGCCAGCAAGCAAAGTTTTTCAGAATGACAGTAGTCATCATGAATGTGAATAGGAAATTAAAGGAGCTTAGATTTTATACAAGCAGACTTTTTAAAAAATCACTGATAATGTTATATTCTCACATGAGAAATGTGTTATTTTCTACAGAGGTGAATCCAGTGTGGGATTCAAGTTTTTTTTACTAGCAGTTCGGTGGGCATGGCCTGATGGGCGTGGCTTGGTGGACATGGCAGGAGAAGGATACTAAAAAATCTCCATTCCCACCCCACTCCAGGAGATTAGTATCAATCAATTCCACCAATCAAATTTTTCTGAATTAAAAATATAAAGGTAATGCAGGTTACGGAACTCATTTTTTCAGATAGAATAGGGTTTAGCAATAAGAGCAGCACCAAATATGCCAGCATTCTTTATTCTACAGTGTAGATGGGAAGGAACCATATTAAGAGCACTTTTTCTCTTGCTCTCACTTTCACACATATACAGACTTATATTTTGTTCCCATCATATGAGTTATCTGGTAACCAAGTAGTTTTATTACTATATAATGTGTATTTATAAGCAGTGGCCCAGCTTGCTTTTGCTTCAAATTGTGATTCCAAAACAATTTATAAGAAAGCAAAATCAATTATATGCAAACAAAGCTGTATCATCTAAGGTATATTTTTTCCTTAAGCTTTCTCTTGGTTTAAAATTGCAAGTAGTTATATATGACACTCAATGCTCAGTAAGTAGCTGTTCTGCAATACCAAATACTATACTGTAACATTTATAATATACATCAAATTATTTCATGCCACTATAACTCTTGGTAGAAAGTGAAAAGGCTTGTTTCTCTTTAGGAAGACCAAAATATGTATTTATTGGAAAGATAACTAAAAGCCAAAGAAAAATGACTATGTTAGAACTGATTTCAGAAGATATTATGGTACTTATCAATTTAAAGATTGCTTGTAGCAATGGTAAGTAGAAAATGATAGTTCTGTTAAAATATCATTTTTTTCAGACAACGTTCCTCAGTTGGAAACAGTTTAAAAGTACAAATAGTTGACAACTTTGAGCAAGATGTAAAATAGTATTCAGAAAACCATGAATTAAACCATATGATTTTAAAAAAGGATAAGATAGTGTTTTTTGAAAAGCTAATTAAATATTATTTAAAGACAGAAAAGGCAGGAAATGCAAAGATTATTCCAGTCATAACTAACTTTGAAGGGAATATAACTGGGGAGGGGAATATATCCCCCCTTCCTTAATATAATATCATATAAAAAATCAGCAAAATCGGATATTCATCCATCCATCCGTTAATCCTAGGAACAATATTCAATCAGCAAAACCCAATTAATAACTTCAATAGCTCAAGGGAAAGACTTAATCATTCAGCCATAACTAAATATAAAGTAATCATTTCTGAAAAATGTGATTTGAGTTGGTAAGGCAGCAGAAATGTTTTGATGATTTAATGATTTGGGAATCATCAGTCCCAAAATCTGTAAAAGTGCCCTGACTTTAATTAAAGTGATAAGTTTTTGTGTTCCAGGCATCACTGTTTCTGGCATATTGATATTAAGAATAGTCCTGGCTTAAAAAACAGTCACTCGTTATCTTTAGATATAGCAGAAGAAGAGTTTATGAATGGGTGCAGCAACAGAGTTATAGGCCTGTATGTATGTAAATGATTAAGAGAAACAGAAAGAAGGACACGAAGAATATGAATAAATGGCTTTAAATAAATAAGGGTTTATAATTTGACTTTTAAATTTGTTTTTGCAGCCATGCATCTATTGTCCTTGTGCCATACTGAGTTTGCGAGCTTCTCTGTTTCCAAATGGACCAGTAAAATGTGTTTATGGAACAAGAATGGTTGTAAATGGCAATGCTATTATTTTCCATTTCCAGGAACAGTTGTTTAATTTTTATTAATGTTGTATTTTATACCTTTTGGAGATTTTCTGATGTAAAAGTGAAAATTATGCCTTTGAAACTAATTGTGCATTTATTTATTTATTTATTTATTTATTTATTTATTTATTTATTTATTTGCCCACCGTTTTTTTTAAATAAATAACTCGATGGCAAGCATACATAATACTCCTTATTATTATTATTTTATTTATTTATTTATTTATTTATTTTTATTTGTTGTAACAATATATACAAGCATTACATAAAGGATTATATAATATATAAACATATATATGAGGAGAAACAAGGTAATATAAACATATATATATATATAGGGGAAGAAACAATAGGACAGGAACGGTAGGCACGTTTGTGCTCTTATGCACGCCCCTTAGAATCCTCTTAGGAATGTGGTGAGGTCAACCGTGGATAGATTTTGAGTAAATCTTTTGGGGTTATGAGAAGAGACCACAGAGTCAGGTAATGCATTCCAAGCATATATAATTCTGTTACAGAAATCGTGTTTTCTGCAATCTAAACTGGAGCGGTTGACATTGAGTTTAAATCTGTTGTGTTATTGTTATTGAAACTGAAGAAGTCATTGACAGGAAGGACATTACAACGGATGATTTTATGAGCTAAACCCAGGTCCACAACTTTTTTTTCTCCACAACAACCTTGTGAGATGGTTGAGATCAGAGAGAGAAACTGGCCTAAGGGTCACCTACCTAGCTTTTAAGCCTGAGGTATGGCTTAGTGGATAAGACGCTGAGCTTGTCGATCAAAAGGTCGGCTGTTCAGCAGTTTGAATCCCAAGTGCTGCGTAATGAGCCCCGTTACTTCTTCCAGCTTCTACCAACCTAGCAGTTCGAAAGCACGTAAAAAATGCAAGTAGAAAAATAGAGACCACCTTTGGTGGGAAGGTAACAGCGTTCAGTGCACCTCTGGCATTGAGTCATGCTGGCCACATGACCACGTAGACGTCTTCTGACCGCGCTGGCTCTTCGGCTTTGAAATGGAGCTGAGCACCGCCCCCTAGAGTCGGGAACAACTAGCACGTATGTACGAGGAGAACCTTTACCTTTTAATGACTCAGGGGTGGGTTTTACTTACCTTTGCTACCAGTTCACTTGCACATGTGTGCTCGCTTTTCTCATGCGTGCACCATGTCTATGCATGCGCAGAAGCTTCTGCACATGCGCAGAGTGCATTTGATGATGTCTGGGTGGATGGGCTGAGCCTCCTGCTGCTGCTGCTACCAGTTCACCCGAATTGGAGTGAACCAGTAGCAACCCACCACTGGACTATGACTAGAACTTGAAGCCACTTACTTTCTAAGCCAGCACCTTAACTACGACACCAAACTGGCTCTTTAAATTACTATATAAATCTAAATTATTATTTAAATATTGATTAAAGTTACTTAAAATTTATTGCAAATATGCTCTGACTATTCTTTAAAGAATCAGATTAATAAGAGTACTGCTGTGGATGAATTTCAGTAGACTCACTGTATTTGGATTTAGATATCTTGTTTTTGTGCTTACCGCATTTACAGATTTTCCTAAGATTTCACTTTTTTGTCTTATTGACTATTTTCCTATGTTTATCATATGTACTGGAAGGAGGACAAGGAACTGGGGAAAGTTTGGCATTACAGAGAGAGAAGCCCAGATTAAGAGAATGCACAGTTCCGAGTTGATGGGGAAGAGGTGAAGAGATTCAAGATAGCAACACTTAGAATCTCTCAGGATGTATCTAGTAAGTTAGAAGGTGGTAGCTAGAGTTTGGCAGGATTCTGTCCATTAGGTGTAAGTGAATAAAGGTTTGAATTCAATTGGATTTTGCTGAGTTGTCTCTGGGTTCTGGTCTGATATTGTAATAATTTTAGCACAATTTCATTGCCTACTGCATTTCCTATTACTACATTTTCGTGAGGAATCTATTTGCAATCTATGATCTCTTCTGGGTTCATTCAAGACAGGAGATACACATCCTAAATTCTCTCTGTTTCAGGATTGCTTAAGAATTGAGTTGAATCTATTGCAATTTGGATTTTAGGTATCAAATTCTACACATTTACATTTACAGAATACTTTTCTTGTTGCATAACCATGCAGAAATGAAGGTTCATTCTGAGGAGACTGCTAATGTAAGAATGCTTGGTTGAACAGTAAAAACATTTGCAGTAGAGAAGTTAAACATGTAAACATTTTTAGCAAGATGATTAGAAAGTACAAAATATAGCAAGTCGTTTATCGTTTAACTGGAAAACCATCCCCATTCCTTTTGCTTCCAATATGATTTATTAGCCAGATGTTTAGATTTGATTTTTATCCACCTTCTGAATACACCCAAGGTCTTCTTGTCTGACGGTGTTAAAGCTATTGTTGCAGGATGTAAGCTGCTTTTTGCAATTGACTGATGCTGAATTTGTCAATGCTGATGGTATTCAAATGGTGTTCCAGATGTTGCAGCCAAGGTTCTTGTTGCTATTGCTTTCTTTTGCCACAGTTGTTCCACTTTGCTGCTCTTTATATTTTGTGATTTTCTCTGGTTCTTAATTAATTCTATGGGCAGGTTTGAATCCTAATTTGTTGGAATCCTGAAGTCCCAGAGCACTTCAGCTTCTTCATTTTCTATTACTTTGTTTATTTTGCAGCTCCCACCAGTTCTTGCTTTTAAGGAAATGGTATTTCTTGCAGATATTTCAATGTACCATTGTTGCCACTTTGTCCTGGTGTTGTTTGTAGTCTATCTGTGCAATCTTCCTGCAGCAGCTAACTAAATGGCCCACTGGTTCTATTATTATGATTGATCACACAGTCAGCCAGATATTTAGACTGGATGTGGCATTTTTATCTACTGAGCTTTTCCCAAGGATCAGGATAGGCAAATGTTATTTGATGGTGTTAAAGATATTATAATAATTATTATTGCTCATTGTTAAATAAAGAAGTGCAGATAAGTGAACCTATTTGTATATTGTCATTTTAAGTCAACTGTTTTAATGCCTTTAACAAATTGGGAATAAATTGAATTAATCTGAATTAGCAAATTAAGTAAGTGTATTGTGGTGAAGCTGCAGATATATTGTTCTGCAAATAAATGCTCCCAGCATGCAATGCCAGTCTTGAATCTCATGAAAATATATGAGATAATAATATGGGAGCTTTTAACACTTACAATTAAGGAAGACAGGTTCTTTATAATCTTCCCTTCCTTAATGAAAGATTTTTTTCAAACCCTACAGGATTCAAATTCATTATGATCTCTTTGTCTCTGTATATGTGTGTGTGTGTGTGTGCATGCATGTGTCATGTCTGCCTATTTATATGCTTCAGTGCTGATTATTCCTTGGCAGAATACACTTATGAAGCATTCAAGTATTGTATTATGTAGGTCAAATTTGTTGCATATCTTCCAAACTGCAATCCCCATTTATTATGTTTTGGATGGTCTGATTTCCTTCACTGTCAACAGATTCACCGCAGTAGGGTTATAACACTGAGCTTTGTCTCATCAAAGCAATCTATATGCATGATTTCCTTTATAACTAATGCAAATGAGGAGGTCATATGCCACATTCTTAACTATTAAAGCAAGTTAATAATTTGTGCTATATTTTAAACCTAAGCATTCTTTAAACTGTTCATTTCCATGTTATGTAAACTTTATTTATTACTCATTTGCTACCTGTGAGTCCCTGGATGTTTTCCTTTCTCATTAGCAACACATAATGCAATTAGGCTTTGACCAACTTGGGAAAGAAATAAATTAGTTGGTGAATATTCCGTAAGTGACACGTACCCTTCTAAGCTTTGCAGATAAAATTAGATACCTTCCAATGTACTTGTTGAACTCCTATTTTCACATTAAGGACTATTACAGGATGTTTTATTTATTTAGTCAGCAATAACTTATTCCTCAAAAGCTTCCAAAAAGAACATGTTGACCAGCTGATTATAGCAATTTTCTTTAAATGTTCCCAATTTGTGAATTTCTGCCTGACCCCAATAAAGGCTTGCTTGGGGTAAGACTGGATTTTTGGTGGAAGGAGTAATCAAATCCCATTATGTTCTATAGTTTACTTCTAGTTAGATACATACAATTACAACCATGATCTCACAGTGGATTCAATAGCAAGTAACTGCAACTTCAATGTATTAAATATTATTGGCCCTCTTTT
The DNA here is from genome assembly GCF_028640845.1 of Ahaetulla prasina. NCBI lineage: Eukaryota > Metazoa > Chordata > Lepidosauria > Squamata > Colubridae > Ahaetulla > Ahaetulla prasina. The sequence continues at coordinate 47,638,560 of NC_080546.1, read as the reverse complement.
TAATGAGCTTCAAAAAAGCAAAATATGCAAAGATGGAAGGAAAGCCATTTTATATCATTCTGGATTAGAAAAGTCTAAAAGGTGGATTTGTGTAGCTGCCATATAAGTTTGTTCATACAATTTAAATGCACAAGGATATTTAAATGTAAAATATACTAGGAAAAAAAACCAATTGTCAGGTAATAGAGGGAAACTCAATATAACATGGGAACAGTTCAGTTCTTAAATGTGAATTGGGAAGTTGGGAACGAAATATAAAATAAGCAAAACTTGTCATAACTTTACAGTCGTCTAAAGAGATACTGCCTTCCCTTTCCATTGATTTTGTAATAAGGAGCTGAATGTCAACTTTATGCAGATATTAGTTATTTTTAAAAAGATAGTCCCACATTTTTCCCAAGATTCCAAATACAGAAGTAGTAGGGACAAAAATGTTTTAGAAACAGCTGTAAGGAAAAGTAGGTTATAGCAACAAAGAAACAGACAAAATGTTCAGGAATATCCAAATATTCATTCATAGCTTTTCTAGGCCAGGAAATGATATATTAATCTGAGTTATAAAGATTAATTTCTTTGGCAAATACTTTCTTTGCTTTATAAGCAAAATGGAGTCAAGCACTGTCAACTTGAGCTTTCGGTAGTAGTTGAAGTGTTCTGTGGCTTTACTTCTCCATCTTATACTAAAATAAATGCAAACTGAAGGTGTTTAGTTTTGATTTTTTTCCCCAGTTAAGGCATATTTTATTCCTTTTATGAAAGGATTTATATCAGTGTTTTTCAAATATGGCAACTTTGAATTATATGGACAAACTCTCAGACTTCAGTCCCTATCCAACTATGCTCACTGGGAAATTCAGACAACTGAAAACCATCCATCTTAAAGTTGCCAAGTTTGAAGAGCACTGATTTATATCATAAAGGTTGCAAAGTGTGTGGAAATGTTTACAATGATTTTTGGAATGATTCTATTAACTATGCATATAAGGCAGGGGTGAAATCCAGCAGGTTCTAACAGGTTTTGGAGAACCGGTAGCAGAAATTTTGAGTAGTTAGGAGAACCAGCAAATACCACCTCTGGCTGGCCCCAGAGTTGGGTGGAAATGAAGATTTTGCAATATGCTTCCCCCAAGAGGGGTGGGAATGGAGATTTTGCAATATCCTTCCCCTGCCACATCCACCAAGCCATGCCCACAGAACCAGTAGGCAAAAATTTTGGATTTCACCCCTGATATAAGGATATATACCAGTACTTCATCTTTTAATAATTTTAAAGAAATGTATAAAAATGTATTGCTAACAGTTTTTCTATATCTGTGAAGCCTTAAAGTGGGGAAAAGGTGAATCGAAAGTTGAAGTTGCTGGAAATTAGATTCATTGTGATCTTTGTATATATAGTGAGAAGATGTGTGTTTAGGCACAGAGATTTCCTTTTCCTATAAAACATGTGCAATACCTAACAATACAAGGAAGGTCTGTGTTGGCTAGACCAAGTGTATATCTATTATAAAGCTAGATAATAAATAAAATCTATATTCTTTTGCTTTGCCAAATAAACAGCATAGAACATAGACTCATAGGGCTAGAAGGGACCTTGGAAGTCTTATAATCCCATCTCCTGTTCATGGCAGGAACCTCATACCATCCTAGTAAAGTGGTTATCTAGTATGTTTAGATGTTTTATGTGAGCAACCAATGGTACATCCTGTTTTAGCTCTAGCTTTGGCTATTATCTGCGGAAACTCTGAGTTTTTATTAATTTAACTATCCTTTTGTGGCAACTTGAAGCAACTTTCTCCCATGAAATGTATTCTGGATCCATGGTATGGAAAACCGATGGATGCCAATGTGCCCAAATGACATCTGCTTTGATGCCAAAAAGACCCACCTGAATTCTCCCTTAGATAACTCTGACTTTTGGGAAAAAAAAATTAAGCCAGTGTGCTGCACAGCCAAGCACCAGCCTGAAGCGTCTTTATCTCTAGGCGACATACACAAACCTCAGGTGACTTCTTAGAAACATATTAGGAAACTTAGAAAAAGTATTTGGAAAAAAAAGAAAAAGGATTCAATGAAGGTGGGAAGAACCAAGGAGAGATTGGTAGCAACTCTGCCAGTTTGCATACAGATAAATGGATGTTTTGTGATGGCCATATTAATCATGGTGGCCTATGTATGGAAGTGCTCATGACAAATTCCAAATTCTTGTCCTCAAAACAAGAAAGTGATAGGTGCTGTTGACATAACAGAGGGCATGCATATAGAACATAAATACATATATACAGTAAATACATATGTACTGTATGTGTGATATGTTCATAGCAAAGTCACAAATCATTTTCTTTCCAATGTAATTTTTACATAACCATAAAAACTGCATCAAAAATTAAAATTAATGTATATGTTTTTTCCTATCATAAAAATGCATAATTATGTAATTTTCTTAGAAGTTAGATGATAGATGACAGACAGACATTGTACACAATTTTGAGTGACCGTAAACATTTGGAGAAATGCACAACTCAAAATCCCACTCCACTCCAATCTAAACATTTTTTCTGGGAAGTGAAAATTAGGTTGCTTCCCTAAAAAATGTTGCCTAGCTGATTTCTTATCCAGTCCTCAGTGTCCATTCTGTGATTATAGAAGCATAAGCAAAAGGAAGAAAGAAAGATATTCTCATTTCTTTTCTTTTGTTTCCCAGTCTTCTGTACATGCTTTCCTCTTTTTTGATGTAACTGAAATGTCTAGCAAGAAGAAATGCTATCTCCATTTGCACTGCTATGTACCTAGTATATAGGTGTCTTGTTAGAAAGCTGAAAATACTGCTTATTTCTTTCTCAAAGGCAAATTAATTAGACCAGAGAAACAATATATCCTAATCAGTATGCAAGCTGGAGGGCTTGCAGACAAGTGCTGGATGGAATGGATTTGGACATCAAAACAACAACATGCAAAGTATGATTGAAAACAGACTAACACTAACAGCAAAGGTTCCTCAGCATGAGTTCTCTTGATAAAGTCCATTTTCCCTGTATGCAGAGAGCTCAGATATTTCTCCCTTTTAATCTTTAATTCTGAACACAAGAGGGATTTGGAGCAGTGCCTTTAATGATTAAAAAAAAAATGAAAAAGCTTTTGTTTCCACTCTCCTTAAACATGAAAGGGGAGCCATATTTCTTCTCCTTGTTACAGAAAAGAAAAATGACATTACTTAGTTCTATCTGTTTGAAAAAGGCATAATTCAGAATCATTTGTAGAGAATAATAGCAAAGGCAATATTTTGTTTATTTTTACCTCATCTTTATTTTTTTATATAAAAATAACATAAGGCGGCGAACATACATAATATGCCTTCCTTTTCCTCTTTTGTCCACAACAACAACCCTGTGAGGTGACTTGGGCTGAGAGAGAGAGAGACATAATGGCCCAAAATCACTCAGCTGGCTTTCATGTCTAAAGTGAGAATAGAACGCACAAGGCTTCTGGCTTCTAGCCTGGTTTCTTAACACTAGACTAAACTTGCTCTCAACTTATGAATTCATAAGCTTATGGAGCTTATGGATTCAAAAAAATTAATCATATTTTGTTTTGCTTAAAAAAAAATTCTGAGAAACTTGATTTATTTAATCAGAACTGAAGAGGAGCAGCAAGACAAACGTGTGTACCTACGGGCAATTGAAACTATCAAAACACTGTTAAATCTTTCCAGATGGATTATCTGTTCTAGAATGAAGGTGAATATACAAGTCCAAGGAAAATGTTGCAGGATCCAATCTGAGTCAGTCAGTGGGACCAAAGGTTTTGTCTTCTGAGCTTTCGGACTCATCCTGGGGCCCATCTTCAGGGAGCTTCTCTCTAGCAGTGTGTGTGTTGTTCTGTGTGTGGTATTTATAGTGCCTGTTGTAAATGGGTTTTTAGATGTTGATTCGGGTGTCATCCATGCAAGATGGGCCCCAGCATGAGTCCAAAAGCTCAGAATACAAAACCTTTGGTTCTGGTGACTGACCCAGATTGAATTCAATCTGTACTAGGCAGTGGTGGGTTGCTACCGGTTTGCCCCGGATTGGGCAAACCAGTAGCGGTGGCGGTGGGAGGCTCCGCCCACCCTCCCGGACGTCTCTTTGCATGCACAGAAATTTCTGTGCATGTGCAGAAGTGTCACACGTGAATGTGAGAGGGTGCGCATCCATGAGCGAACCGATAGCAACGGGATTTGAAACCCACTACTGGTACTAGGCCCGTGAATGTCAATGCAGTCCTCTCCTGAAGTCAAAATGATCCTAATTAAAACTGCTTCCGATATAAAGAGTGGACATGAACTCTTCCTCACTCTTCATTTTTAAAAAGGAACAAAAAAATAGGTATGCAGCATTCATCATGAACAGAATCCACAGTGTAGAAATCACACATCTAGGTTCAAGGAAATGTTTAATTGACAAATACAATACCTGAACCCATGTTCTCAGTTGTTAACCAGCATGAAATAAACTATCTCCCTGTATATTATCTATATAGCCTCCATGAACCTATCCAATTATTTAGATGAGTTGGAGATCTGTCCACTGCAAGAAGCTTGTCTGTCTGATACTTCGAAAAATACCTTGTTGTGTATGGCTACTAAACTATGGCATGCCCATTAGAAAGTGGGTTTGATTCCTTTTTTCACCAAACTTTTATTTAACTGAATTTTGATATTAATGATACTGATATTAAGTTTCATTTGCTTTGAATTGTCCTTATTCTTATATTTATTCATTTTATTTTCAATTGGTGTTCTACATAATGTTGAATGTTGGATAACTGGTGAGATGATGATGATGACGATGACAATGATAACGATGACGACAATGATTTTAATGCCATGGTTTTTAAAATGTTAATAGCGTTGTCCAGTTTGGAGCATGTGGCAACTATAGGATCACAGCAAATAGGGAAATTTCACTTGACAAAGTTGATTTGGCCATTTCTACTGACAACCAATCTTTTTCTTTTGCCTTACAAAACATCTCAGAGATATGTTTATTCAAATTACAACAGGGGAAAAAAGCGTTACATTTACCTTCCCTCTGTAATCCTGATAATTATCAGTTACCTGCTCATTTCAGAAGTCTTTATTTGGATTAAAAAGAAAATATTCACACCTATAAATTGGCAAGAGCTATTTGAGTGTCTGCTTTGCTCCTTTATAAATCATGTAAAGCAAGAAAAAAGTCATTCCTGAGAGCCAATCAGGTAGGAGAAATGTCTTTAAAATGTGAAAGACAAAATACTTTAGTGTAGTGAAAGCATGATATAGCAGGCAGTGTATCAAAATATTAACCTCCCACAAAATATGAATATAAATATTTCCTACTGTCCTGTCTTGGTCCAAGCAGAGAGATTTTCATAGCTTAGGCTTGCTTACAAATGCTAATAGATTTATTTTTATGGCAGTAAAAAGTGCCATCAACTTAAAATGATCCATGCAATATTATCTTCACAATTTGAATATACAATATTGCCTTTCTTCAGCCAGAACAAAATCTGTTCGGTCATTCTCTTCCAAGTTTTAAAATGCCAATAATTCATATGGCAACACAGAATGAGTAAGCAGATGTAGGACATTGCTAGATTCATTACTAGCTAAGAACTGCATGTCACAAATTCTCCATAGTAACTGCTATGAAAGTCTTTCGTACTCTCGGTGGAAACAGAAATATCCATTTTTTTCCCTAGAGGAGGATGATTTCTGATTTTAAAAAATGATTATTTCATATAAAACTACTGCATTTGGTAATTGTAAAAATCATAAAAATTATCATTACTTAACTTGGCTCAATTTACCAATAATCATGATATAATAATCTGATTCTGCTGTTTACATCACTTAAGTGATAGTGCAATTTTTGCTTTAGCAACATCTCAAAAATTATAGAGATTTTGTATAGTAATATGGGATTTTGTTCTCCTCTAAAGCATGTTCCGGAGAATTCACATCATTCACAATTAGATAACATAGTCATGCCATGCAGCGTGGAAAATGCAAACATTATTAAGAAATGGTGCTACTGATGTCAAGACAAGTTAAAGGAAATAAAGAAAAAGAAGGAAACTTATTTTCCAATCTTACCATAAATATAATTATATAATTATCTAAAGTATACAAGTCTTAATAAGCAAGAAAGCATGTTTGACTGATAATACTGGTTTGCCCACAATCATGCAAGATATATTTGGAAAGAAAAGTGGGATGAAACATGTCAAGAAAAGGAACATATTCGTCTCTTGCCCTCTTCAATACTTTAATTGCTATGCTTTTTTTGACTTGCCTCCCATATTCCTCTCTTGGATCTTTATCTCTGTCTGTATCTGCTTCTTGGCTGTTCAGTCTAGGTATTCCTCCCACCTCTACCCACTTCCACTGCTTAGTTTCCAAAATTTCTGCCCGGGCCCCTATCTCCCTTCCTTGACCGGGATGCCTTATGCACGGTCACTCACGCTCTGGTTACGTCTCGGTTGGATTATTGCAATGCTCTCTACATGGTGTTTGGAAGCTGTACGGGTCTGGATGGGGAGAAACAGGCTCAAGCTTAATCCCTCCAAGACGGAGTGGCTGTGGATGCCGGCACCCCGATTCAGTCAGCTGCAGCCGCGGCTGGCTGTTGGAGGCGAGTTACTGGCCCCAAAGGATAGGGTGCGCAACTTGGGTGTCCTCCTGGATGATCGGCTGTCGTTTGAAGACCATTTGACGGCCGTCTCCAGGAGGGCCTTCCACCAGGTTCGCCTGGTTCGGCAGTTGCGCCCCTTCCTTGATCGGGATGCCTTATGCACTCACTCATGCGCCGATATTTCTCCCTTTTAATCTTTAATTCTGAACACAAGAGGGATTTGGAGCAGTGCCTTTAATGATAAAAAAAAAATGAAAAAGCTTTTGTTTCCGCTCTCCTTAAACATGAAAGGGGAGCCATATTTCTTCTCCTTGTTACAGAAAAGAAAAATGACATTACTTAGTTCTATCTGTTTGAAAAAGGCATAATTCAGAATCATTTGTAGAGAATAATAGCAAAGGCAATATTTTGTTTATTTTTACCTCAATCTTTATTTTTTTATATAAAAATAACATAAGGCAGCGAACATACATAATATGCCTTCCTTTTCCTCTTTTGTCCACAACAACAACCCTGTGAGGTGACTTGGGCTGAGAGAGAGAGAGACATAATAGCCCAAAGTCACTCAGCTGGCTTTCATGTCTAAAGTGAGAATAGAACGCACAAGGCTTCTGGCTTCTAGCCTGGTGTCTTAACACTAGACTAAACTTGCTCTCAATTTATGAATTCATAAGCTTATGGAGCTTATGGATTCAAAAAAATTAATCATATTTTGTTTTGCTTAAAAAAAAATTCTGAGAAACTTGATTTATTTAATCAGAACTGAAGAGGAGCAGCAAGACAAACATGTGTACCTACGGGCAATTGAAACTATCAAAACACTTTATATGCTCTCAGGAGCATATAAAGAGATTGTATAATGTGTTACTTGAAATAGATTCTGAAAGGGACTTGGTAAAGGACTGTATGATAAAGTGGGCACAAAACTTTCAGGAGCCAATATTATTGGAAACGTGGGAAAAAATTTGGGTTAGAAATGTTAAATTCACGCAGGCACAGAATCTGAGGGAAAACTTTTATAAAATGTTTTATAGATGGCATCTAGATCCTAAAAAATTATCGTGTATGTATCCAGAAATGCAAGCAAAATGTTGGAGATGTAATTGTGATGACGCTACATATTTTCACATTTGGTGGACTTGTAAGGACATAAAGGCCTTTTGGATAAAAATTTGGTGGATTTTACAAAATGTTCTGAAAAAGAAGATAAAGTTCCTGCAATTTTTCTTGTTGGGAATTATTACGGATTGTACAGTAATTGAGACTAAATTGATTTTAAATCTAATAACTGCAGCAAGATTACTAATAGGACAATATTGGAAGAAAAAAGAAGTACCAACAATAGAAGAATGGATATTGAAAGTTGCCAATTTGGCTGAGATGGCGAAGATATCAGCCTTTTTGAAAGACAATACGCAAGAAAGATACTTAAAGGAATGGAAAAAATGGATTGACTATATTCAACGTAGATATCAGACTAAGAGTTATCAGACTGTTTTTGAATGATTATGATGTATTATTTTTGATTGCTTTTGGGGGAAGTTAGGAATTGATGATTGTAGGGGTATAATTAAGTTGGGACGAAAATTTTTAAGCATATGTTTGTTTTATTTTAACTATACCTTGTGCTCGTTCCGGGAAGTCGGGGGAGGGTTGCGAAGGAGGGGAGGGGGGGGAAGGGGGAAAAAAAATTTGTAAAACTTTTTGAATAAAAAGAAAAAAAAGAAAAAAGAAACTATCAAAACACTGTTAAATCTTTCCAGATGGATTATCTGTTCTAGAATGAAGGTGAATATACAAGTCCCAGGAAAATGTTGCAGGATCCAATCTCGGTCAGTCACTGGGACCAGAGTTTTTGTCTTCCGAGTTTTCGGACTCGTGCTGGAGCCCATCTTCAGGGAGCTTCTCTCTAGCAGAGTGTGTGCTTTTCTGTGTGTGGTATTTATAGTGCCTGTTGTAAGTGGCTTATTAGATGTTGATTGGGGTGTCATCCATGCAAGATGGGCCCCAGCATGAGTCCAAAAGCTCAGAATACAAAACCTTTGGTTCTGGTGACTGACCCAGATTGAATTCAATCTGTACTAAGCAGTGGTGGGTTGCTACCGGTTTGCCCCGGATTGGGCAAACCAGTAGCAGTGGCGGTGGGAGGCTCCGCCCACCCTCCCGGACGTCTCTTTGCATGCACAGAAATTTCTGTGCATGTGCAGAAGCGTCACACGTGAATGTGAGAGGGTGCGCATCCATGAGCGAACTGATAGCAACGGGATTTGAAACCCACTACTGCTACTAGGCCCGTGAATGTCAATGCAGTCCTCTCCTGAAGTCAAAATGATCCTAATTAAAACTGCTTCCAATATAAAGAGTGGACATGAACTCTTCCTCACTCTTCATTTTTAAAAAGGAACAAAAAAATAGGTATGCAGCATTCATCATGAACAGAATCCACAGTGTAGAAATCACACATCTAGCTTCAAGGAAATGTTTAATTGACAAATACAATACCTGAACCCATGTTCTCAGTTGTTAACCAGCATGAAATAAACTATCTCCCTGTATATTATCTATATAGCCTCCATGAACCTATCCAATTATTTAGATGAGTTGGAGATCTGTCCACTGCAAGAAGCTTGTCTGTCTGATACTTCGAAAAATACCTTGTTGTGTATGGCTACTAAACTATGGCATGCCCATTAGGAAGTGGGTTTGATTCCTTTTTTCACCAAACTTTTATTTGATATTTTGATATTTATTTGATATTTTATTTGAATTTTGATATTAATGATACTGATATTAAGTTTCATTTGCTTTGAATTGTCCTTATTCTTATATTTATTCATTTTATTTTCAATTGGTGTTCTACATAATGTTGAATGTTGGATAGATAGCAAGTGGGATAACTGGTGAGATGATGATGATGACGATGACAATGATAACGATGACGACAATGATTTTAATGCCATGGTTTTTAAAATGTTAATAGCGTTGTCCAGTTTGGAGCATGTGGCAACTATAGGATCACAGCACATAGGGAAATTTCACTTGACAAAGTTGATTTGGCCATTTCTACTGACAACCAATCTTTTTCTTTTGCCTTACAAAACATCTCAGAGATATGTTTATTCAAATTACAACAGGGGAAAAAAGCGTTACATTTACCTTCCCTCTGTAATCCTGATAATTATCAGTTACCTGCTCATTTCAGAAGTCTTTATTTGGATTAAAAAGAAAATATTCACACCTATAAATTGGCAAGAGCTATTTGAGTGTCTGCTTTGCTCCTTTATAAATCATGTAAAGCAAGAAAAAAGTCATTCCTGAGAGCCAATCAGGTAGGAGAAATGTCTTTAAAATGTGAAAGACAAAATACTTTAGTGTAGTGAAAGCATGATACAGCAGGCAGTGTATCAAAATACTAACCTCCCACAAAATATGAATATAAATATTTCCTACTGTCCTGTCTTGGTCCAAGCAGAGAGATTTTCATAGCTTAGGCTTGCTTACAAATGCTAATAGATTTATTTTTATGGCAGTAAAAAGTGCCGTCAACTTAAAATGATCCATGCAATATTATCTTCACAATTTGAATATACAATATTGCCTTTCTTCAGCCAGAACAAAATCTGTTCGGTCATTCTCTTCCAAGTTTTAAAATGCCAATAATTCATATGGCAACACAGAATGAGTAAGCAGATGTAGGACATTGCTAGATTCATTACTAGCTAAGAACTGCATGTCACAAATTCTCCATAGTAACTGCTATGAAAGTCTTTCGTACTCTCGGTGGAAACAGAAATATCCATTTTTTTCCCTAGAGGAGGATGATTTCTGATTTTAAAAAATGATTATTTCATATAAAACTACTGCATTTGGTAATTGTAAAAATCATAAAAATTATCATTACTTAACTTGGCTCAATTTACCAATAATCATGATATAATAATCTGATTCTGCTGTTTACATCACTTAAGTGATAGTGCAATTTTTGCTTTAGCAACATCTCAAAAATTATAGAGATTTTGTATAGTAATATGGGATTTTGTTCTCCTCTAAAGCATGTTCCGGAGAATTCACATCATTCACAATTAGATAACATAGTCATGCCATGCAGCGTGGAAAATGCAAACATTATTAAGAAATGGTGCTACTGATGTCAAGACAAGTTAAAGGAAATAAAGAAAAAGAAGGAAACTTATTTTCCAATCTTACCATAAATATAATTATATAATTATCTAAAGTATACAAGTCTTAATAAGCAAGAAAGCATGTTTGACTGATAATACTGGTTTGCCCACAATCATGCAAGATATATTTGGAAAGAAAAGTGGGATGAAACATGTCAAGAAAAGGAACATATTCGTCTCTTGCCCTCTTCAATACTTTAATTGCTATGCTTTTTTTGACTTGCCTCCCATATTCCTCTCTTGGATCTTTATCTCTGTCTGTATCTGCTTCTTGGCTGTTCAGTCTAGGTATTCCTCCCACCTCTACCCACTTCCACTGCTTAGTTTCCAAAATTTCTGCCCGGGCCCCTATCTCCCTTTCAAAAGTATCTTCCAACTCTCTTAATACATTTTTCCTGATTTAATTCATAGTCACTGTTATTTTCATTGTTGTCTTCTCTTTGTCTTCTTCTTCCTCCATTACTTCTGTTGACTGGTCCCTTTCCTGGGTGTCTTGGTCTTTACTCATCATCCATTGTATGGTATTTTCCATTTTTTCCATAATCTCTGATTACCAAAATTACCAAAACAATAACTCTTAACTGTTATATAGAGGCTGTTTTACTTTCAGATGATTTATGGATTCATTAATATAGATAGATAGATTAACAGATTTGGAAGGAACCTTGTAGGTCATCTAATATGTACAAGTTGACCAAAAATGCCCAAATCTTTGCATGCAACTCTATGTGAGCAGTGGCATATTCCATGAAGTTGGTCAAAGTGTTTTTTATCTGATTGAATGAAAACCACTAAATTGTTTTTATCTGATTGTGCTAGGAAATGTGCAGCCAGACAAAGGGAAGGCTTTAAGCATGGGATCAGCCTTGAGTCTTTACGAAGTTGCAAGAGGTCCAGAACTTACCCCCCTTAGAATAAGTTTTTTAATTTTTTTCATTTAATTTTTTTCATTTGTATTTTTATTTGTAAATTGTCATTGTTTTATAGTGGCTGTGAACCGCCCTGAGTCCTTTGGGAGAAGGGCGGTATAAAAATCTAATAAATACTAATACTAATACTTAATTTCATGCTAAGGCTGGCAGTCTGGGAAGAGTCCTCTGTAATAGGCAGAATATAATGAAGTAGTGAGCTTAAACCTTACACATATAGGTCTGGTTACTTATGCCTGACAGCTGGTTATGTGTCATGCAGATTCATTTTTGGTGAGATGGACAACTATACAAATTTGATTGATAAACAAATGATTGATAAATAATCTGCTTCAGAATCTAAAGAACTACATATTTTGAATATTGTCACTGCTTAAAGTGATGGATGACCTCTGGAGGGCCAGGGATAGGGGCTGCTCCTCTGCCTTGGTCCTATTAGATCTCTCAGCGGCTTTTGATACCATCGACCATGGTATCCTGCTTCGCCGGTTGGAGGGATTGGGAGTGGGAGGCACCGTTTATTGGTGGTTCTCCTCCTATCTCTCTGACCGGTCGCAGACGGTGTTGACAGGGGGGCAGAGTCATCCGCGAGGTGCCTTACTTGTGGGGTGCCTCAGGGATTGATTCTCTCGCCTCTCCTGTTCAACATCTATATGAAGCCGCTGGAGGAGGTCATCAGTGGTTTCGGGGTGAGTTATCATCTGTACGCTGATGATACTCAGCTGTACTTTTCCACCCCGGACCACCCCAACGAAGCTATCGAAGTGCTGTCCCGGTGTTTGGAAGCTGTACGGGTCTGGATGGGGAGAAACAGACTCAAGCTCAATCCCTCCAAGACGGAGTGGCTGTGGATGCCGGCACCCCGGTACAGTCAGCTGCACCCACAGCTGACTGTTGGGGGTGAGTTATTGGCCCCAAAGGAGGTGGTACGCAACTTGGGCGTCCTCCTGGATGGACGGCTGTCCTTTGATGAACACCTGGCGGCCGTCTCCAGGAGGGCCTTTTACCAAGTTTGCTTGGTTCGCCAGTTGCGTCCCTTCCTTGACCGGGATGCCTTATGCACGGTCACTCACGCTCTGGTTACGTCTCGGTTGGATTATTGCAATGCTCTCTACATGGTGTTTGGAAGCTGTACGGGTCTGGATGGGGAGAAACAGGCTCAAGCTTAATCCCTCCAAGACGGAGTGGCTGTGGATGCCGGCACCCCGATTCAGTCAGCTGCAGCCGCGGCTGGCTGTTGGAGGCGAGTTACTGGCCCCAAAGGATAGGGTGCGCAACTTGGGTGTCCTCCTGGATGATCGGCTGTCGTTTGAAGACCATTTGACGGCCGTCTCCAGGAGGGCCTTCCACCAGGTTCGCCTGGTTCGGCAGTTGCGCCCCTTCCTTGATCGGGATGCCTTATGCACTCACTCATGCGCTCGTTACCTCTCGCTTGGATTACTGTAATGCTCTCTACATGGGGCTCCCCTTGAAGTGCGCTCGGAGGCTTCAGTTAGTCCAGAATGCAGCTGCGCGGGTTATAGAGGGAGCTATGCGTAGCTTCCATGTAACACCGCTCCTGCGCAGACTGCACTGGCTGCCTGTGGCCTTCTGGGTGCACTTTAAGGTGTTGGTTATGACCTTTAAAGTGCTCCATGGCTTAGGACCTGGGTACTTACGGGACCACCTGCTGTTACCACATGCCTCCCACCGACCCGTACGCTCCCATAGAGAGGGACTTCTCAGGGTGCCGTCCGCCAAACAATGTCGGCTGGCGGTCCCCAGGGAAAGGGCCTTCTCTGTGGGGGCTCCCACACTCTGGAACGAGCTTCCCCCGGGTTTACGCCAAATACCTGACCTTCGGACATTTCGTCGCGAACTCAAGACTCATCTTTTTATCCGCGCGGGGCTGGCTTAAATTGGGATTTTAATGTTAAATTTATTAATTTTAAACGGGGTTTTTTAGTATGGTAAATTTTAATCACTGGGCTAATTTAAATAAGTTTTTTAAATCGTATTTTAAATTTGTATATTGTATTGTCGGTTTTATTATGCCTGTACACCGCCCTGAGTCCTTCAGGAGAAGGGCGGTATAAAAATCAAATAAAATAAATAAATAAATAAAATAAATGGGCCTGCCATTGAGGTGCACCCGGAGACTGCAGTTAGTCCAGAATGCGGCTGCACGAGTAGTAATGGGAGCCACTCATGGCTCCCATGTAACATCGCTACTACGTAGTTTGCACTGGCTTCCTGTGGTCTTTTGAGTGCGCTTCAAGATTTTGGTTACCACCTTTAAAGCGCTCCATGGCTTGGGACCCGGGTACTTAAGAGACCGCCTGCTGTTACCTTATGCCTCCCACCGACCCGTACACTCCCACAGAGAGGGTCTTCTCAGGGTGCCGTCCGCCAAACAATGTCGGCTGGCGGCCCCCAGGAGCAGGGCCTTCTCTGTTGGAGCCCCGACGCTCTGGAATAAACTTCCCCCTGGCCTACGCCAAGTGCCTGATCTTCGGACCTTTCGCCGTGAGCTGAAAACACATCCATTTATTCAAGCGGGACTGGCATAATAGTTTTATTAATTTTAAATTGGGTTTTTATTGTCTTAGGGTTTTTAAATTTTTAAATTTTAATATTGGCCTTTTTGTAATTTGCTTAGTTTTAAATCTTGGTTTTAAATTGTATGTATATCAACTTTTTATCTTTGGCTGTACACCGCCCTGAGTCCTTCGGGAGAAGGGCGGTATAAAAATTTAATAATAAATAAAAAAATAAAAAAATAAATAAATGGAATAGTTTCTTCCCCAAACCCCCAAAACTTTATGCTTAAACTGTCTACTGTTGACCTCACCCCATTCTTAAGAGGTCTGTAAAGGGCGTGCATAAGTGCACCCACATGCCTACTGTCCCTGTTCTAATATTCCTTTTTTCATGTATCCAAATTATGTTTATATTTTTACCTGTTATCTTGTATATGATTGACAAATAAATAAATAAATAATAAGTATGCATTAGCCTGGAGATTAAATATCACTTTAATATGTTCCTAAGTATGGGTGAACAGCAGGGATAAAATTTAAGCAACTGGTTCTCTGCTAGGTTGCTGGTGGGTGTGGCCATGGTGAGCATGGCCTACTCGGCCTCCTGCACCATGGCAAGGGGGGCATTTTTGCCCTCCCCAAGCTCCAAAGGTTTTCCTTGAGCCTCCAGAAGGACAAAAACGGCCTCCTCCAGGCTCCAGAGGCCCTCCAGAGGCCAGAAACGAGCCTATTTCCAGTCTTCCAGGACTTCTGGGAGGCCCATTTTTTGCCATCCCAAAGCCTCCATGTGGATGCTGCACTTACCTGGCATCCAAAATGGGCCACAGGGAGACTCCTGGGAGGGGCGAAGTGGCCGGAGCCAGCCAGTTCTTGCAACTACTGGTTCAGTGAACCAGATGTAAAATTAGCATCCGATTAACCCAAACCAGTCTGAACTGGCTGTATCCCACCCCTGGTGAACAGTGTCACTTATTTTAGAGACTATGAGAATTGTTTCAGCAAAACTTCATTTCAACCATCTTTTTTATATCTTAATTCATAGGCAGATGAGATGATTCCTAACCTGGATAAAATCCACGCCACAGTTATTGTACAAACGAAGGTGAAAACTTTACAATTGCTACTTGAGAATCACCTCACTATTTTTAAGAAATAATTTGGCTTCATCAAAAGAAATAAATTTGGTTTAAGATATTTAATGGCAAGCAAGCTTCTATTTTTCTAAAAGGGAAGGAGGTTCATAGTCTTCATAAACTGCACTCTGTTTTAAAAATGTGATGGCATTATAACATAATTCAAAGCTACTATGTAAGTATATAGTATATCTTCTTATCAAGGACATTTTTTATAAACCATACCCTTTGCCGTTATTTATTAAAGAACTTGTAGAGATACATGTTGTACATTGCAGAAGTTCAAATTTTAAAAAATTATCTCTTCTTTAAAAAGAGATAAATCTATTACACAATATGAAAATTACACAGTAACCTTTTTGTGAGGAACTAGAAACATATCCATTACCAAATTCAGAGGATTTGTTTGTTACGCTAGCTGGAGGCAAGTACTTCAGTAAAACTGATTATTTTGTGCTATTAGTAGTTGGAATTTGACTCAAAGCGATACCCAAATATTAATACACACAAAGGTCAGTATCAGTATTGTCGTCAGAATATTCCAATACAAAAACCAAAGAGGAAACCACAAGCAATAAATCTTTCTTTAAGATCAGAGGTTTATTTTCATTAGCAATTTGAATATTAGGAAGCCATCGTACAGAATGCAACTTACATTACATTAACAGGCCATTGCAATGAAGTCCCCTGTCATAGCTGGTCCAGTAAAGAAAGCTATAGGCCAGAAGCAGGGAATTAGACCTCATCTCCTTCTTTTATACCTTATTTCTAACAGTCCTCAGCAGATGTATTTCATACTGAATCAGTTCCGTGTTCCCAACACTGACCATCAGTTTAACACATACTCACATGAATATGTGAAATCTCCTACCATCTGCTATTTTTACTTCCCTTGTTTCTGAATGTTCCTTGATTTCCTTGGTTCAAAATAGCTTCTGAGACTATCTACTTAGCAAACACATGACTAACCTATGCCAACGCAGCTGATTACAAATATTGCTTTATCCTTGCAAAATCTTTCTAGTTTGCACTGTTAATATATGGCAATTCAATTTGAGGCCTACCTAATTTTGGTCCCGATTCATTCATCTCAGACATCCTTTCTGGGTTTCATTGGTCTCCTTGCTAAATAGTATTTTCCTCTCTGCTTCCTTTATTGGTGAATATTTAGCACTACTAGACAATGTGTTCATTGGACTGGATGCCTAAGGAGAGTGAGTGAAATTATCTAAATGTCAATTCCTTGAGAAATCAGTAGAGTGTCGAAAGTAATGCATTGATCAGTTCCATCCCATAGACAATAAAATTGATGCAGTTATGAGTGCCCCTTAACCCACCAATGTATCTGAACTATATTCATTTAATGTTAAATTAAATCTATCCATACTGTTGCAAATGGTACATGAGTTGTTGCAGAATGACATCAAAATCGAATAGATGAGCAGAATGTGAAAATGATTTCAGACAGCAAAGCGAAGATTGCTAAGCAGCACATGGCTTTTCTGCTATGGCCCAAACCAACTACTAAAGTTAGTGTGTGATGCACCGCTAATAGCAATTGGAGTTGTTATTTCACACATCTGGTGGAGAAAAGCTTAAGTTTGTCTTAAACTGAACATAATTATCTATATATATAAAAACAAAATACCACTCATGCATCATCACAAAATCTCCAGAACCGTAAAGCCTACAAACTTGAAATTTGGTACATATGTTCCTCTTGGCTTCTAGGTGCTCACTAAGAAAGGATTTTTTGAAATGACCATCAGATCATTAGTATTTCTTATGTTATTATTAACATGCTCTGATGCTAAGGAGTTAGATGTTCTACTCCCCCTCTCCACCTGAAAAGAACTCTGTTCCAACTGCCACTTGGGCGTGGTAAGCTGTAAGTGTCAATTTATCAACACATAACATATTTATCAACACATAGCGGAGCACGGGTATCCAGCTACTGTTTAAATATAAGGGAGGAACATGCCGTTATTTTTGTAATGAAATTTGCAATTAGTTTTGTAATCAGAAATTCTCCTAAATCACTGATAACCATCATGTTTTTAAAACTATCTTAGGGTAAAAATCTGCCATAACTTTAAAAGTAATTATGGGCTTTAATTTTGTTACTTTGTGATTATGACTTTAGATATATGTAGGTATTCTCAGCATTATCTGTGTCCAGATCAGGTATGTCCAACTTGCAGCTCTGGAGAACTAGGTCCCACAAGATAATAAAAATACATTAAAAAGGAAGTTTGTTATCTATATACATTAACTATATTATATATATTTATATGATGCCCAAGATAATTCCTCTTCACTCAATATGGCCCAGGAAAGTCAAAATGCTGGACAACCATGTTCTAGATGCTTTGTAATGTTTGCAGTGCCTTTTTATGACAGATATTCATGGCAAGGGGATCATTTTTTGAGTTTTATATGTGGAAGAATTGCCTATTCATTGTAAAGTTATTTTTGGCAAAAAGTGTAGTAGACCTAGCTTTTTTCAAGATAAAGTGCTTACATTTTATTTCGAGAAAACATCTTTCCATAATCAGAACTGAATTTTCCTCAGAAGTTGGATAGTTATATTGCCAAAATAATGTGAGCTCCATGAAATCCATCAAGTGTCAACAGAATGTAGATACAAACCCACTATTATTTATAGTGCTTTCAGAAGAATGTATACATAGTTGCTTGCCTGTTGTTCTATGAAGAATCAGCTCTATACAGCTATCCTACTCCCATAGTAACAGACATCAGCTACATTGAGAAGAATTCCTGTGGACTTTCCTGAAATAAACAGATTTGTATTCTAGTTATAGGTTATAACTAGATTCCAAATAGTTGCAAGTGTTTCTTATTAACATCACTACTAGGGAGTGAAATTTTGTATTGTTGTGTAATTTGCTTTCATTCTTTTGATTTATTGAGGACATTGTTTTCAGGAAATGGACTCCAGATCGTATACTTTTAAGTACTTGAACCAAAAATGAAATTAAAGCATGATATCATCCCAAGCTCTAGTAATGAGTAAATTAAGTAGTTGACTTGAATTCCCTTTCAACTATAGGAATGGAAGCCCAAACCATGTTAAAAATTAAAATGTTCTTAATTTTTATGTAATCTGTTTTTATCTGGCTGTAAACCGCCCTGAGTCCTTTGGGAGAAGGGCGGTATATAAATTTAATCAATCAATAAATAAATAAATAAATAAATAAATAAATAAACCAGCAAAGCTGGCATAAAAATGACATAAAACCAAGTCAATCAAAATTGTGAGGTAGCCACTAGTTGGTTTCTATAGGGCAGGGGTGTTAAACTCAAGGCCCATGGGCCAGATCCAACATAGATCTGGCATATGGACCTCCCTGGAAACAGTGAGGGACCGACTGACAGTGCCTCTGCCTGCAAAAACAGAGCATGTGGCCCTCCTGAGATCCGTTTTCACTGGCAGAGGGTTGCAGGAGGCCATCACAGCCAAAAATGGAGCTCGGGAGCCTGTTTTCTCTGGCAGAGCACTTGGACCACCACAGGCATCCTCAACATGAGTGACATTGAGCTGGTCACCCCCACCCTGGGCACCTCCATTCCAGCCCCCTGAGGTCAAACACAACCCTGATGTGGCCCTCAATAAAATCAAGTTTGACACCCCTGCTATAGGGTAATGTTAGAAATGAAAATGTTGCCACTAACTTTGATACCTCTAATATTTGGTCACCTAAAAGAAAATCTATAATAAATCCCGTATGCAATAACTGACATTATTTGAGATTGAAAATTGCAAAAGAATTAGGTAAAATGATCTAAGGTGTAGATGGACAATATAAACTTTAAGAGAGCAAAACCTTATAAGGAAATGCAGATTACAGGGCCCAGCACTTTGAGGAGACAAAACTAAAGAATTAAAGAAGTCCAGTTTCTTTTTTTCTGCCTTTCGGGAGAACAATATAATTAGATATAATTATTTGTAAGAAGAACAAGGATTGTGATTCTAGTTATTGGTATGATATATGTAGTTCAGAAATATGGTAGAAACACTCTGTATAAATCAAAGACAAGAATATTTTATGGTCAGGGTTACACTTAGTATCCTATTAATTCTGAACCAAATGTACTATAGATTTGTTCCATTCTTTCTGTTAGATATTTTTTTAAACATTAAAATTGCACAGCAAAGACATTCATTAATTCTTCTGAGATATCCTTGTCTTTAGCTATCTAAAACTGAAGCCATAAAATTAGAATAAATATTCAATATAAACCCATGTGGCTCCATCACTATACAATTTCACAATGCTAATGGGGACTAATGATTCAGTATTATTCTTCATGGAAACATATTATCCAGATAAAGCTAGCACACCAGGAAGAGATGCTATAATATAGTATTTAATTTATGCATTTCTACTCCATTCATGGAGTTTGTTAAACAAAGGAAAAATCAGTAACATGAGATATCTGACATGCGTTCCATGATGAGGGCAAAACAATATACTTGCTTTGAACAAGTAGATTGAAAGGTAAGAACCTCACCTTTGAAAAAAGTAGTTGAACAAAAATACGTTAGCATTCCAAGTAATTTTTTTAATAGATACTGCTTTTCTGCATATCTGGATGTGGTCATAGCAGCAGCCTACTATGTTATCTTTGCTATAGGCTTCTATTGAACATAAAGGTTTAGAAAGGTTGGCATGCTCAGGAAATATAGCCATGAGGATACAGGGAAAAAGAAAGAAAGAAAATAAGTATCATGCGCTCTCTGGAACAGAGGTCTTCAAACCTGGAGTTAAGTCCACAAGTCTTAAACCTGCCAAGTTTGAAGACCTCTGCTCTGGAACATAAAGAATTATTAGAGAATGGACATTTCTGCAAACCTAGTTCACACAGAACTCCCACTATAGCAAAATGTTGCTTGACTCATCTGCAGAAAACCTAATTTTTAATCAGGTAATTAACTAAGCTTACATATGTTATATTTCAGGGTTTTCTGAAGCCGCACTTTGTCATAGTTGGCATGTCTCCGCTTTCTAAAGTGAAGGAGGTTAGGTGGGCTGATTGACGTTGACCTTTTAATGGAAATACCTTTGGCATCTTCTGCATATGAAGAAGGCTGCTGAAGATTAGCCAAGTGGCTGATTCTACAAAGTACAGCAACTCCAAAGAAAAGATTAGAAATAGGGTACTGGTATGTTACATCAAACAGAAACTTTGTGGAAGCAAGCCAAGATCCTCTCCCACATTGAGGCTTGTCATAATGTTACTGAAGACTTGTAAAAATAGATAAGATAGATTTTTCATATCATATCTCAAGAGTAAAACAAGAGCTATAACATTTGTGAAAGCATTCTTACAGATATCTAGTGAGAAAATTGCTAAACCTCCTGTGAATTAATCAGGTCTCTGGACTGAAAAATAATTCTTTTTACAATATCTTGGCACCAAGCAAGTTCTTAATAGGTTTGTGTGCTCAGTGGACAAGCTTTTTGTGTTTATTACACATTGTTCCATAAAACTAAATACTTTCTCATTCTTCTGATCAATAAAGTAACAGAAAGCAATTATATTCTATCTGAAGTTTATACTGATAATATTGAACAATTGTCAGCTGTTGCCATGAGCTTCTTTATTTCTATTCATGAGTCAGGTTTGATTGCCCAACTTCTACTGAGAAAGAATAATCATTTCTATATTAAAATAATTGCTCCAATTATCAGATAACCTATAGTTGAATTATGGCAAATAAATTCTGTACCCAACATTCCTAAATTGGATGTATAAAACATTAGAAATAAAGTCTTTATTAAAAAACTGGAGAAAATGAATTGAATTTTCAACTGTGGATGATTATTTTAATTGTTATTATTTTAATTCCAAATATTTCATATATCTAATCATTGTTACCTATTTGTAATATTCATAAGCAACCTTACTTTGGTCATTGGAAGGTAAAAATCATTCAGCAAAAATCAGAAACAATAGGGATTGCTGAGATTACAACAATATCTACAAAAAGGACTGAGTTAGTCACCTGCATCATATACTTGAAATTAATTCAACCTCACAGATAAAAGTTAGGGTGATATTATGTGTCACATAATGATGGCAAGCAAGTGATGGATATGATGAAATTGGTATCAGTCATCTCATTATGGAAGCTGAAATCTTAAAACAGCTCAGTAACCTCACATGTTTTTTCAGGTTTTCTTTTTTGTACTTTTTTGTATGTGTAATTTTTACTGAATATTTTAAATACAATAATAAAAACTAATAAAAATAAACCTCAACAGAAAAGAAAGTAAAAAGAAAAAAGTGGAAAGAAATTTAAAAACACAGAAAGAAAGAAAAAGAAAAGAAAAGAGTGAAATAAAGAAAAAAATTACATATGAAATGATTTTCAATCTTCATCATAACCTGTAGATAGATTTCGTAGCTCTTTAACTCTATAAGGTTACAAACTCTTCTTCCAATAACCCTTCCTTTATCTATAACCAAGTCCATAAGATACAACTTTTCATTTGAAAAGAAGAAAAAAAAGTACTTGCTTTCATTTTAAAATTTGTGAAACTTAGGTTTCACTAAGGTTTTAAAATAATACATATTATTCTGTAATTTTTTTCATTTCTAATATCCTTTTTCTACTTTTATTTTGTAAATATCCTTAGTTAGCCATAAACATTCTAAGTGAAATGCTTTCTTACAGGTTGCCAAGGTCAAATAAAAAGGATTCTAGAAATGGCCCATGAAATGACTAACCTGATATACTTCAACAAATAAAGGCTCTTTTCTATTGCATTTTAATTTAATTTAGATGTGTTCTTTTGTACAGAACCATGTCCATTATGCATTGTAAAACATATCTGTACTTTTTTCGTCTGTTGCATTTCTCACTACCATACACCTCTTTTTTTTCCTCCAGTTACGCAAAGAACAAACTTTGATGGTAAAACATGTAGAAATAATGCCTGGTTTTATTACAGCTTCTGTTCAAAGAAGCAGCAAATTATACTGCACTCTTATAACAGCCATTAAAATTTATGTTATGACTCATCAATCACAGAAAGTCTTAATAGATAAAAATAACAAAAGTTGAAATTGAGGCAAAAAAACCTCCTTTAAGCTATGGAGATTTTCTTTTTAATATAACTTTTTTTGACTTGTCTATGCCTAATTTAAAGTTCATCATTTTTTCATTCTCCCTTCTCTTTTCATTCTACCCTATACCACTCCATCCAAGTATTAACTTTTAAGGACAATTGCCATTAGTACCAGTCAATGGTATTTATAATACATTTTTAAATGTTCAATTGACTGAGTATCATGTTTAATGAATAAAAGGATGATGATGATGATGATGATGATAATAATAATAATAATTTATTTTTATTAATAATTATATTAATATAATAATAATAAAAACTGTCACCAGGTAGAGCAATGGAGAATAATAGATAATAATAATAATAATAATAATAATAATAATAATAATAATAATAATAATAACAACAACAACAATAACAACAACAACAACAACAACAACAACAACAACAACAAAAACCTCTGCGCTACTCGGAACATTGTACATTTTAAGAAGATACTTGGTTGATACCTAGGATGCTGGCAGCAACCCGTATCAACCATAAGTGCCAGTCAATGGTATTTGTGATGCATTTTTAAATGTTCAATTGATTGAGTTTCATGTTTAATGAATAAAAGAGATAATAATAATAATTCATTGATTGAGAGTTTTGAGAGGAATGGTACAATGAATTTAGTAGATTATAATAATTGTGATTTTACCAGAATATCCAGTAGCAGTTTGATCTGTTTTTTAAAGTGTTCTTTAGGCATAAGGACCTTTAAAGGCTGAATCAGGTTGAAGAGCTTCCAGGATCTTAAACTTTGTAAAAATGCAAATTGGAATGCCATAAAGAAACTGAGAGATGACCGTATAACCTGAAGCAGGGGTGAAATGCTCCCGGTCCGGACGGGATTGCCTGATCTGGTAGTGATGGCGGTGGGTGGTTTGGAGAACTAGTAGGAAAAATCCCTGCCCCCACCCCCATGCCCAGCTGAGCCACATGATCATCAGAGGTTTTTTTTTAAACTTTTAAAAGCATTTTTTGTTTTGGCCGAAACAATGCTTTTAAAAGTACAAAAAAACATGCCCTTTCCTTTTTTAAAAGAAAACAAAAAGCCTCTGACAATCAGGTGGCTCAGCTGGGATCATCAGAGACTTTTAAAAGCATTTTTTAAAAACCTCTTCGGTTGAAGAGGTTGTAGAAAAAAATGCTTTTAAAAGGCTCCTCTGACAATTCCAGTTGAGTTGCCTGATTCATCAGAGGCTTTTTTTTCTTTTAAAAGCAAAGAAATGCTTTTAAAAGAAAAGCCTCTGACGATCAGGCAACTCAGCTGGGATCATCAGAGGAGCCTTTTAAAAGCGGCCGAAGAGGTTGTAGGAAAAAATTCTTTTAAAAGTAAAAAAAAAAAGGTTGACCACGCCCACCCAGTCACATTACCCCCCCACCAAGCCACACCCACAGGACCAGTAGTAACAAATTTTACATTTCACCCCTGACCTGAAGGAATAAATTGTGCTCCTTTTGAATAGAAGAATCAAGACAGTGGAACTATGTTGGACCCCACTTGCTGGATAAGAGAGATGTGCACTCCAGGACAAGGAAGTTAGGAGCCTCTGCCCTAAATACTTATTAGTACATACCTGCTGTATTGGGGTACATTAATTTGCCATTTGCAGCCTGATGTTATGTTATATAAACACCAGTGGTGGGTTGCTACTGGTTTGTTCTGGATTGGGCGAACCAGTAGTGATGGCGGCAGGAGGCTCCACTCACCCGCCCAGCCATCTCTGCGCAAACGCAGAAGTGTCACGCACGTGAGTACATGAGTGCCACGAGTGAACCAGTAGCGATGGGATTTGAATCCCACTACTGATAAACACTGATAATTTAGTTTTAGATCATTTTAAAATTATAGTTTTTAAACAAATTATTATTTTAGGGAAAAGAAAACCCTCAATGCTGTTCTTATTCCCATTTAGAAGACAGACAAAATGATGACCTCATCTGCCAAGGTTGGAATTGTGCAGTTTGCTAACATTGGAGATTGATGAGAGGTAGAGAGAACTGAATTCAATAATTATTGAATTTTATGTACAAATTATTTATTTATTTATTTATTTATTTTGTCACAACAATATATGTAACTATCATACAGAAAGGTTATATAGTATATAAAGGTATAAGCATATATATATATATATATATATATATATATATATATATATATATATATATATATATATATATATATATATATATAGGAAGAAGAAAAGAAAAACAATAGGACAGGAACGGTAGGCACGTTTGTGCGCTTATGCACGCCCCTTATGGTCCTCTTAGGAATGGGGTGAGGTCAATAGTAGAAAGTTTTTGGTTAAAGCTTTTAGGATTATGAGAAGAGACCACAGAGTCAGGTAAAGTATTCCAAGCACTGATGATTCTGTTACAGAAGTCATATTTTCTGCAATCTAGATTAAAGCGGTTGACATTAAGTTTAAATCTATTGGTTGCTCTTGTATTATTGCAATTAAAGCTGAAGTAGTCTTTGACAGGAAGGACATTACAATAGATGATTCTATGAGTTAAACTTAGGGTTAATTAATTTAATTAATTTAATTAATTAAAATACATCATAGTCTGATAATCCCTTTTTTGGTGGTAACAGCTCCAGAAATGTGCCACCAAATAAATAATCTGAGGTCACTTCCTTTTGCCTACTTTTTCCAGAAGCACTTACATAGAGCGCAGAACACATGCTCTTATTTTTTCTGCCTGTAAGCCTGGTAGGCTTTTCCATTCCTATAACATATTACTTCCAATAGCAAGTAATAAGCAAGATACAAAGTCTTGTTGTGCATTTTACCTGTGATCCCGCATCTGCTATTTTCCTCTGCAATATGCATACCATGGAAAATTTGATCACTGTTGTTTTCTCAGAAAGAATTGTTTGTTTGTTAGAGACTAAACTAGATTATATGAAACAATATGAAAATATATATTCTTTTATTGGGGGGGGGGTATTAATTAAAAAAGAATCCAGATTGCAGTTTTATGCCAGTAAGAGGAGTCTTTTGAGCAGCCTTTCCCTTTGTGTAAAAGCTTTTCTTGTACTGCTGAACTGGATCTCCCAACATATTTTACTAACAGTCATGTTGTTTTGTCCTACTTGGAACTGTAGCTTGCTCACAGCTGCAAAAAGACACAGGGAATTAATGCTACAAATAAAATCAACAACAATATGTTAGTTATGGCTTGATTAATTCACTGTGGGATATATCTTGGGATCTTGGGATATATATTTAGTGTCTTTCATGGACACCCTTTTTTTAAGAGAAAGAACTATTCTGTAGCCTTTCTATTTTGTCTTTCATATGAAATTTTACAGGTTTGGATAGAAAAATGAAAAATAAGACATGAGATGGATGGTGAGCAGCCTCAGATATGTTTTACATAAAGAATTTGTCATCACACAAAGGAATCAACGTATTAATATAGAAATTCTGGTCTTTGGTCATCAGTATACCCTTAGGCCAGTGGTGGGATTCAAATAATTTAACAACCGGTTCTCTGCCCTAATGATTTCTTCCAAACAACCAGTTCACCAAACTGCTCAGAAAGTTAACAACCGGTTCTCCCGAAGTGGTGTGAACTGGCTGAATCCCACCACTGCCTTAGGCTTAGTATAGTACATGCCCAATCTCTTACTCAGTTTGATTTATTAAAAATATTATAGAAGATAAAGTTTATGCCACAACTGTTTTTATTAGGTATAATCACGGATTGTACAGTAATAGAGACTAAATTAATACTGAACTTAATATCAGCAGCGAGATTTTTGGTGGCACAATATTGGAAGAAAGAACTACCTACAATTGAAGAATGGACACTTAAAGTTTCAAATTTTGCAGAAATGGCAAAAATTTCTGTGTATTTGAAAGACTACTCACAAGAACAATATATAGTAGAATGGAGTAAATGGATTGATTATATTCAAAATAAGTATCAGACCAAAAAGTATCAAATAGCTTATGAGTGATGGTAGGGAACATATTGTATTTGTGTATTTGCTTAAAAGGGGAATGGGGAGTTAAGAGATCAATGGGGGAGAAGGGATTATGGGATATTGTTTTTGTTGTAGTTTAGCGTATGTTTGTTAGATGTTATACCCTGTATTTTGCTCTGGGAAGTCTCTGGGGGGGGGGAAGGGGGAGGAGGAGGGGGGAGGAAGGGGGGAGGGGGAAGGGGGAATTTTTTTTTAAAAAACCTGTTTGTTGTAAAACTTTTTCAATAAAAAAAATATTATACAGGAAATGCTCGACTTATGACCACAGTTGCACCCAAAATTTCTTTATTTTGGTGGGTTTGTTAAGTGGGTTTTGCCCCATTTTATGACCTTTCTTGCCACAATTGTTAAGTGAATCTCTTCAGTTGATAAATTAGTAACATGGTTGTTAAGGGAATCTGGCTTCCCCATTGACTTTACTTATCAGAAGGTTGCAAAAGGGGATCACGTGACCTTGGGACACAGCAACAGTCATAAGTATAAGTCAGTTGCCAAGCATCTGAACTTTGTTTAAATGATCATGGGGATGCTACAAAGGTCATAAGCGTGAAAAACGGACATAAGTCACTTTTTTCAGTGCCATTGCATCTTTGAATGGTCACTAAATGAACTGCTGTAAGTCAAGAGCTACCTGTATTCTAAAGAATACTAAATGTTAATTTAGTAATTAATTCTCATTAATTAGCATTTTCTGGAGGTGGTAGAAACTATGTTATGAATAAGGAGGTTGCTTCATTCCACTGTGACATCTATTAAATATCTGCATATCAGCTTCCCCAATACCTGGAGGAAACTGTCTATCTAGACCCGTTCCAGTTGGCTTCAGACCTGGATACAGCACGGAGACGATTTTGGTCGCATTGGTGGATGATCTCTGGAGGTTCTCGGGACAGGGGGTGTTCCACTGTCCTGGTCCTTTTAGATCTCTCAGCGGCTTTTGATATCATTGACCATGGTATCCTGCTGTGACGGTTAGAGGGATTAGGGGTGGGGGGCACCGTTTATCGGTGGTTCTCCTCCTATCTCTGAGACCGTTCGCAGACGGTGTTGGCAGGGGGGCAGAGATCGACCTCGAGGCGCCTCACTTGTTACCATACCCCTCAGCCCCCCTTCCTCCCCTCAGGGGAAAGATGTGGCAGCGTCTGGAACCCTAAAGTCTAATATGGTTTCCAGGCCTGACAGCCTCTCCTGTTCAACATCTATATGAAGCCGCTGGGTGAGGTTATCCGTGGTTTCGGGGTGAAGTGCCATCTGTACGCTGATGATACTCAGCTGTACATCTCCACCCCGAGCCACCCCAATGAAGTCGTCGAGGTGATGTCCCGGTGTCTTGAAGCCATGCATGGGGAAGAACAGGCTCCAGCTCAACCCCTCCAAGACAGAGTGGCTGTGGATGCCGGCGTCCCGGCACAGTCAGCTTACGCCATCGCTGACTGTTGGGGGTGAATTACTGGCCCCCAGGGGGAGGGTACACAACTTGGGCGTTCTCCTGGACGACCAGCTGTCCTTAGAGGAACATCTGACGGCCGTCGCCAGGGGAACATTTTATCAGGTTCGCCTGATTCGCCAGTTGCGTCCCTTCCTAGACCGGGACTCCTTACGCACGGTCACTCATGCCCTTGTCACTTCCTGTCTGGACTATTGCAATGCTCTCTACATGTGGCTCCCCTTGAAGAGCACCAGGAGGCTCCAGCTAGTCCAGAATGCGGCTGCGCAGGTGATAGAGGGAGCACCACGTTGCTCCCATATAACACCTATCCTGGGCGGCCTGCACTGGCTGCCGGTAGCCTTCCGGATGCAATTCAAGGTGCTGGTTATCACCTTTAAAGCGCTCCATGGCTTAGGACCGGGCTATTTACGAGACCGCCTGCTGCCACCGATAGCCTCCCATCGACCTGTGTGCTCCCACAGGGTGGGTCTTCTCAGGGTGCCGTCGACCAAACAATGTCGGTTGGCGGCCCCCAGGGGGAGAGCCTTCTCAGTGGCGGCACCGGCCCTTTGGAATGAGCTGCCTCTGGGGTTGTGCCAACTCCCCAACCTCCGGACCTTCAAACGCGAACTTAAGACTTTATTATTTCATCGTGCGGGACTGGCCTAAGCGAAAATTTTAAATGGAAATTTTAATTGGGTTTTATGTCGGTCTATGACCGTTTTAGTTCGATTCGGCCTATTGTAAATATTTGGTTTTAATTTTGCTTTTAAATTTGTTGTTTGTACTTTGTAATGGTTTTTAATATGGCTGTAAACCGCCCTGAGTCCTCCGGGAGAAGGGCAGTATAGAAATTAAATTATAAATAAAATAAATAAATAAAATATGAGAATCTACAGTCCATTTGCAACATTTCAAATGTTCTGAGAAGTAGAAACCTTTGAGGTACGGTATCTGTCATGTGTCCATACTGAGAATGGAAACCATGGTGTATGAAATAGTCTGGACGTTATACTGGTTCATGTTTTTGCTATGATTTTTTTAATGATATGTGTGTACGTGTGTTGTTAATACATCTACAATCAGTATTATTTGTTCAAAAATAGTCCTGTGTGAATTTGTATGTCATGTTTACTATTCTTATTTGATAGTGCAGTAGATCTGCTCCATTCATCTTTTGTTCTGAGCACATCCAACGTTCTTTCAGATGGTTGATCAAACTCTAGTCAAACCAATGAGGCAAATGGTGAAATGTTTTCCCCTTGCCCAAGCAAACAGATGAAAAGTGAATTAAAATATTCTTCATTGCAGTTGCATCTCACCATGCTTTTTATCACAGAGGGACGCCAGTGATGTGCTTATTGGCAATACCTTAATTTTTTTTATATATTGCAGACAATACAATTCAGTGATGCAAAATTAAGCTGTCTGCTATCTGGTAATGCTTCATTCTTCTTACTCTTCCTGTTCAGTGGTTGGTTGGAGTACAATTATAGAATCCAGCCGAGCTGACTATTACATTCGAATGCTTTTCAGTAGGCTGACCTTTTCTTTCCTGCAATTAAATCACCTCTTCCTATCAAAAACTTCCTTGAGGTATTTGCCACCATTAGAGCTGAATAATAAAAACAATAAAATATTGAAAGATAAATAAAATAGCAATAATAGCACAGCAAGGAATGTGAAAACCTACTTTAGTCTTCTGAACCATGCAGCTTTCCAGCAGTGTCAGCAATTGGGACTTCAGGAGAGATCAAAAAAATGGCTAAATCAGGAGCAGTTCTGTATACGTATTGTAAGACTTGGCCTGAGTTATATATAGTGCTCTTCTTGATATTTTTGATTCCTCCTGTTTCTGAGCAAGATGGATATCGTATAATTAACTTCAGTTTACAAGCATTACCCTGTCTATCCTTAGGGATCCGATATAGGTTTTCACAACGGATATCAGGACACTTAATTTGCTCTGCAATTTTAAATGAATGAATGTAATTCTCATTAACTGCATTACTATGCTGATTGGATGAAACACAGTAATTAGTTGAATATACCACTCTTCTGGATTGTCAGTTCAATTTTTTGGCTCAAAAAAGCATTAAACCTTAAAAAGCATTAAAATGCATACATTGGATTTGGCAAGATTGTGCAATATTTGTAGACTACGGAAAATATGCACAAATTAAGGTGGCTTTTTCAAAATTTGCAGAATATGTGGATATTTGATGGAATTGACTTAATTAATTAAATAGGATGGCATGGAATCTGATCAATTTGTCCCTAGTCCAGATTTGGAAGATGAATAACGGTTGGTACACTTTAGTGCCATGACATTAGTTGTTTTTAGATACCCGAATGGAAGTGGTCTGTGGGATTTAGTCAGGGGTGGGCTTCAAAAATTTTAGGAAGGGGTTCCCTGCCTGGTTGCTGGGTGGGCGTGGCCATGGGAGGTGTAGCCTAGTTGGCCTCCTGCACCATGGTATGGGGGCATTTTTGCACTCCCTGGGAGGGCGAAAATGGCCTCCCCAGGCTCTGAAGGGCCCCTGGAGGCTGGAAACAGGCCCGTTTCCAATCTTCATGAATTTCTGGTAGGCCCATTTTTTTGCCCTCGTTGAGCCTCCGTGCATGCCCTGTATGGGCCATGTGGGGACTCCTAGGAAGGGAGGGGTGGTCAGGGCAGGGCCATCCAGGAGTGGGATTTGGGGGTTCTCTGAACTGCACAGAATCTTACCTAGGGGTTCTCCCAAACCTCTGTGAACCCCCAGCAGCCCATCCCTGGGTCTAGTTTAGTTCTGGGAGACAGCAGGTCTTCTTATATAAATAGCGGGGGCAAATGACAATTCATCTACAACCTTAATTATTATGAAGGTTTCGTTCATTTCTTTTTAAAACAATCATCATGAAATTAAAACTGTACTTATGACAAAAAAGTGTTTCATAGGAAAGTGTAAAGGAAATTATTTTTATGGAAATGGATTTTTTTTTTAACAAGAAAAATACTGTATACAACTACATGGGATGGCAGGATAGTTTTTTTTGAAAAAACAACCACCACCAAACCTTTCTCTTATCAACAATACTTTTATTTTGCTAAGACAGTGCTGATATTATTTTACAGCACCAATGTGCATTTTGTATTGGTACATCTTTTGGTATCCATCTTATGAGTGTCACTATTAAATAGAATAACAAATTTGATTTGTATGGTAAGTGCTACTTCCATGTGATCCTGCCTATTAAAATTTGTAAGCATCTTGGTAACACAGTCTTAGTAATTTCTGAATTGTGTTTTAGAAAATATTAACTTTTCTCTGCAGCAGATGTGAGATTTCTGTCCCCTGAACAGCAAGTTAAGGTGTTTGAAACAGATGCAGTTTAGAGTGGGAAAAAAATGACATTTTATAGTCCATATTTAAGCCATTAAACAGTTGGAGGATAATATACTGACAGAAACCCACCCACCCCCCTCCCACACACACACACAAATCAGAAGTACAAATGAAACTCCAATCCACCAAGTTCTGTGGTCTTGCTCCATATTTCTTACTCTATTTTCCTATTAAACTTCAAACCTTGTCTCCAAAGCATCTTCAGCAAAGTGGTGTTGGTGTCTTGATGTGCAGGTTTCAAAAGAAGGGAATAAGTTAATCATGCAACTGGTAGATTTTGTCACATACATTCAAATCCCCTTTTTTCTCCCCACGTTTGCTTGTTTCTCAAATGCTTTTCTGAAAGTATTCCCTGATGTATTCTAGGCTTGTCAGAAGATAGACATAGAATTACTAAGAAATGAAAGAGGTAAGTACTTTTCTAGACATTTAACCTACAAATCAATTACACTAATCTCCATTCAACAATTTGAGGTGGCCAGTTTAGTGATGCCTTTATCATCCTCTTGAAAGACTTACTGTGCCATTTTTTGATTGACCACCAGATGGAATGCAGTAGTACAGGTGAAGAAAAGAATTTTGATTCCATCCACTTAATTTTTTCTCACAATTTACGTGGACTCTATTTTTCCTTCTGCTTTGTGGCAGATCAGTTCCTACTTATATAGAGAACAAAGTAGGGATGATGCTAGAAACTACCCAGAAGCCAGTCTTGCAAGAGACATATATCCAAAAGTGCTTGAAAACTGGGAATGAGAGAACAGTTCGTTTGTGACCCTGTTGTAAATTCACGAGTGACAATCTTGAACAAGATCCAAGAGAGTTGGGATCAAGCCAAAAACATATCTCTTGGTAGAGGAAAGCTAGATGTCGAAGACATTTTCACTGTGAAATTTGACAAACTGTTTGACATCCTCAACTGCAAGTGTCAAATTGGTCTGTGTGCCAAATTCAGCTGCCCTGCTGGCTGCAAAAAAGGTCACATTAACTATACCTGTCCTAAGGAGACAAAGATACCATTGAAGGAACTTGCTTTCATTAAAGGTCAGAGAGACAAGATTGGTTCTTTTGGATTGCACCAGATCAGTGGTGGGTTTCAATTTTTTTTACTACCGGTTCTGTGGGTATGGCTTGGTTGGTGTGGCTTGGTGGGTGTGGCAGGGGAAGGATACTGCAAAATCCCCATTTCCTCTTGATCAGCTGGGACTTGGGAGGCAGAGAATAGATGGAGGTGGGGCCAGTCAGAATTTTTACTACCAGTTCTCTGAACTACTCAAAATTTCTGCTACTGGTTCTCCAGAAGTGGTCAGAACCTACTGAAACCCACCTCTGCACCAGATCAGTTTGCCAGATGTGCCCAAGCAGAAACGACTAGGCAAAAGGCAAAGGCAGCAAGACAATGAGAGACAAAGGCTCACTAAATATAAGCAGAGAAGTATTCCAGACATTTTGATACTGACAAATGAAGTAATTATCTCTCATGTTGAAACTGAAAGACAGATGACTGATGATGAAGAAGAAGAGGAATGTGACAGAAGTTATAAAGAGGCCTTAGACCAAACACACGTGCCCTCTACTTCAAAAGAAAAGACAGAATACAATAGATTAGAAATAACAAATATCACTATGAAGAGCATAAGATACGGTGTTGGTCTACATGCCACTGCTGCCATTATCACAGCTGCCTTCATAGATGCTGGCTTGATCACCGAAGAAGAGAAGAGACTTGTAGTTGACCACAATAAAGTCAAGAGAGCCCAGGAAAAAAGTATGAAGTCCCTAGATCAAGAATTTGATGAGTTCTGTAAGAAGAGTGAAATAGAATATGGCTTCTTTGAGAGCCATGTAGATGCAACTAAAGTTGTGCTGAAAGCAAACAATTCAGACCAGCAATTCCCCAGTACCATCAAAAAAGAACATTATTCTGTGTGCAGTGAGCTGGATGGAAGATATCTTTATCATTTCACTCCGGAGAAGGACTCAAAAACAGGAAAACCTGCTCAAGTGATTGCAGATAATCTGGTGTATTTCATAAAGAAAAAAGGCATTGACAAAAGCTTGAAGGCCACTGGAGGAGATTTTACAAATGTTAATACTGGCTGGGAAAGTGGTGCCTTGCACTGGTGGAGGTAAAGCTAGACCGGAAGTTGGTCTGGTTGGTGTGTGCACTGCACACAGATGAGTTACCCCTATGACGCTTAATCACAAAATTGGATGGGAAGATCTTGTCTAACAATAAATGGGCAGGTAAAATTGGCAACATGCTAAATACTGCAACAGAACTTGACAGTGAGCCTTCATTCACCTGAGTTTCAATTGGTGAGCCTCTCATTTCATTGAGCAACTGTATTGCAAAGGATCTCTCTACTGATCAAACATATAATCACACAGGCAATAAGGACAGGAGAACATCCCAAAGATCTAGCTCTTCTGGAAATTGGCCCCGTAAGCCATTCATGCTGGTTGACAACTGCAAATAGCCTTTGTTAAATATGGGTTTCAAAGCATGGCTTTAAAGGCAAAACTTTCCAAAACTTAAGAATGATAGTGGAATATATCATTTGTGTGTACTACTCTTGCTGGTCCCAAAGTAAAATATTGCTGGATTGAAGACTCGTGTCATGTGTTGTTCAGACTGCAAAAGAAGGCTGTAGTAGATGCTGTTTTGCCAACCATTCAGCGCTCAGCATAGTACGCTTTCAGTGAAATGATAATCCAGACACTCCTATGTTCAGATGACATTCAAGAGAGGAATGTGCAAAAGATCATTGACTTGAGATGTGCAGATCACACACTGGGAGGTTTTTCTGTACATGCAAGAAAAATGCCTTTAATCAATGCCAGAGCATCCACTTTGCTGGAGCTGACTGACTGGTCTGAAAGTGTATATTAGCCACCTTTGACGTGCAAACTGACTACAGTAGAAATAAAGAAGTTCATTGACGAACCAATGCAAGTACCAAAGTGCTCCGGTCATGCCCAATCAATAGAGAGATGTGTGAAACAAGTCAGAGAGGCAGCAAGCAGAGTGTATACACACGAGAAACATGAGAGTTATATCAGAGCCCAAGAAGCAAGTCAGCGGCTGATGTCAAAGAACGAATCAAAATTAGACTTGATGAAACTCACTTAAAGATTTTTGTAACTCAGGTAATTGCTTTCTGATGTTAATTTATGATTCCATGGATTATTTTTTGCTTAGCTAGATAAGATTCATGCAGAAAAAACTTCAATTTTTGTTAACACAAGGTGTAATTTTGAGAACATAAAGTTAACAGTATTTGGGTTACAACAGACTTTTGTAGGGTATATGATCAGATGTGGATTTACCATACACCAAGCTAAACATTGTGCAATTGCAAAAATAACAGCAGATTTGAATTCTTGGTGTAAAAACATATTTTTAGAACACCTCACTGAAAAAATTTGCTAAAATTAATTTTCATCCCATTAAATGATATGCACTACAAAGCCTTTGGCAGTTGCTTCTCACCACATTTGCAATTCCAGATAGGAAAAGCATTGAGAGAAAAATAGGCCCAAATCAATGATTTTTTAAAGGATTGGTTTATTTATGTATTTATGATTTGACACCATTAAGGGCATTAAGAGCTTTTACGGCTATATTAGAATTGGTTGATGTTTTAGTGAGAAATTCAGTTGTTACCTGAATACTGTATGTTTATTATCAGCCAATCACAAATTTCAATTCAGATTTGCTGAACAAAGTTAGTATTTATTTATAACTAGTAGCACTGATGACACCTCCAAATTAATTTTCTTTTAATTTAGTGCAGAAATTCAACAAGTTCTGCACCTCAGTTTGGATTCCTAGTTTCATAGATTTAAAAAATAACCTGTGAAGTGTAAATTAACTTCTATTGCTCCAATTTCAGTAAATTCTGATCGTGAGATGCATAACTTTAGGTTGCTTTCTTTCAGTTTCACTGTTTTCATTGTCTTTCTTTCAATCCCTTTCATTGAAGAGATTTTGAATTCTATTGTGTAATCTTCTACTACTAGGACCCCTTTTACTGCCTACTATAATATCTGATGGAAAAGCTGATGACTGTGACCTCATTATTTGTAGTCTCATTGTTCTTTCAGGAAATGTTCATTACATTAAAATAAAAAAGACATTTATTTATTTATTATCATTTTTAATTTATCATTTATTTATTTATATTTTACCTTTACTATTTTACAAATAAATCAAGGCAGCAAACATATCCAACACATCTTCCTCTTCTTTTCCCCCCACAATAACAATTCTGTGAGGTGAATTGGTGAGAGAGAGAGGAGGAGAGAAAGAGAGAGAGAGAGACACAGACAGACAGACAGACAGACAGACACTGGCCCAAGGTCATCCAACTAGCTTTCATGGCTAAGGCCAGACTAGAATTCATAGTCTCCTGATTTCTAGCCTGGTGCTTTAACTGTTAGATTAAATTGGCTCTCTCCGCTAGACCATTGACTTAATTTATGAGAAGGGCTATAGTGCAATTGAGAAGCAAGTCCAGGTTAGGAAAAACAAAAAATACTTTTAGTCAGTAAAGACCAAGAGCAGGTTGAAAGTCTAAATCAATTCAATGCAACTTTTTATCTATCTTTCTACTTCTATTAGAGTGTCATCTACATTTTTGTGATTTCTACCTAGATGCCTGGAGGATGTGCCATGGCAATCATTACTTAATTGTGCAACGCATTATCACAGGGTGACTTAAAAGAAAAATCAGAGTCCCATGAAAAATAAAATACAGTACTTAAGTAAATATCCTTGTGAAAATATGTATCTATTTCCATTCACAACTGTAAGTCCTGTATGTTTTTCCATTTCATTGTCCATTTTAGGACAGTGTTGGATTGAACGATTCAATCTTATGTCTCCTCGATAAAGATTGCTGTATCTCACCATGGGGCATTAACCTTGGCATATGTTATCCTTAATGTTAGCCTGCTTCTAATTTAATGCAGAAAATTATACACAAGATTAGCAATGGCACATTCAGATAATATTTTATTGTTGATTTAGTGACCATTCTTAAATGATATGCAATCAAACACTGCTTGATTTTTGGGAGGGGGTGCTATTGGTATTATTGTGACATTTTGAAAAATTAGTTCTTCCGCATATCAATGGAGACAAGGACTTTTATACAGCCTTTTCTAGCTGACCATCTAGTTCACTTCTTCTGGATAACACACGGGGAGGAGATAATGGAGAACCTTGAAGAACTTTCTCCAAATAGCCGAGTATATTATTGGGATCAGGAGTATTTTGCTACAAAAGGGATTCTTTTAAAGTAATAAATAACAGACTGAGCATCTGTAACTTCATAGTCTGACTATTCTTTTTGTTTGCTTGCTTAAATAAGTGGTGGTGGAGGGGAGAGGCTGGACGGAGTGGCATAAATTCCTCAGACATGAATTCAATTGACACCTCTTCCCTGCTGTGTTCAACACCTCATTTTCCATAGGCATTGTCTGCCCCCAATCCAGCTATCTGATCTTTGTAAGATCAAGTCTCAGCCAAGTAATAAGGGGGGAAAGTTAAATAACCTAACAGAAATCAGAATCCTAAACAGTATCTCTAAATTATTCTTACACAATAATGTCCATCAATAAGTCATAATTTATTAATGACTAACTCATCCATTGAATCAGTGGCATTAGTTGTATCGGTTTTCCCAATACAACACAAGGCCATGGTTTTCCCAGTTGCAATGTATGGCTGTGAAAGTTGGACATAAGGAAGGCTGAGCACCAAAGAATTGAGGCCTTTTATGGTGCTGGAGAAGACTCCTACAAGTCCCTTGGACTGCAAGGTGATCAAACCGGACAGTCCTAGAGGAGATCAATCCTGCCTGCTCTTTAGAAGGTCAGATCCTGAAGATGAAACTCAAATACTTTGGCCACCTAATGAGAAGGAAGGACTCACTGGAGAAGAGCCTAATGGTAGGAAAGATTGAGGGAAAAAGAAGAAGGGGATGACAGAGAATGAGGTGGCTGGATGGAGTCACTGAGCTTAAATGGACTCCAGAGGATGGTAGAGGACAGGAAGGCCTGGATGAATGTCATCCATAGGGTCACGATGGGTCAGACACGATTTTGGATCTAACAGCAACAAGTTGTATTGATGGCACAGTGCAGAGAATTTCTCAAATTTCTCAAATTGTTATATAACAAATTAACTCTACTAAAGAAATTACCAAAATTTTCCTCTTTTTACTACTTTAACGGTTAAAAGAACAGTAACAATTATCATAGATGAGTCTTTGGTGAAATAAAATTCCTTTCATGCATATATCTGAGGTTTGGAGAAAACCTGTCATCTTTTGTTTAACAGCCTCATTGTGATACATAATATTTCCAATGATTCAGAGGTAGACCATTGCTGCTTTAGGCTGTCCCACATTAATAACATCTAATTAACTTTCATTTGAACCTTCTCAACTGGATTACTTGATCTTTATGTAAATTTCTTCTCCATAAAAATGTAATCCAAATGCTAATCTGTCTCTTCTCATTAGAAACAATAAAAGAGTTTACTGAAATTGAGCCACCTATTTTGATAATACTCTGGAACAATTTCTGATCTAAAGCATGTTAATAGCTGGTTTGATAGAATGGTAGCAGGGTACGCTTTTATTTTCATTTTAAAAGCTTTGGAGGAGAGACAGTAGCTTAAAGAACTGCAAAATAAAGGATTTAATAAGTATTAAGACAATGAGCAATTTAACATTTTCTGAAGCTTCATGATGAAGTTTCTTCTGAGACTATTCATTGTATGCCCTAATTATACTTGTAGAGATGCATGAAACATTTCCTGAAACAAAAAACAGAAACAAAAACAGAAATTACACACACACACACACATACAATCTATCAGAAATAGTATAGGTCTCCTGCGAGAGCAGGGATTGGACTAGATAACCTCCAAGGTCCCTTCTAACTCTATTACTGTCACTGATGTACATGTGCGTAAGTAAAAATAATATAACAGGACACGTTCTGCCATCCACTCTAGCAAAACAGAATGAATCTGATCTTTTCATGTCTATATTTGACACTGCATAAATTGGATGTGAAGTAAACAAACAAACAGATAAGTTACTTTCTCAATGTATGGCTGGGTTGTGACCAGCTTAAAATAGTCAGTCTAAGTCAAACTGTGTTTGCGTAGTGTGGGGTTAATGTTTCATATGAACCTGGCTACTGTAGCTTATGAAGCATATTTTATGGAAATTGTTGTGTTAGAAGTTTGACTTTTCAGTACCCTGTGGTTAAAACAAATATGACTTAGCCTAATGTTTTGTCTCCAAATTTTGGAAGGGAATATTCACAACTTACTGGGCCAATTATATATACAAACATTTAGGATGACACAAAACCTTGTTGGCCATTAAATGGCAGCATGTCTAGAAAACACATGTTGAGAAAAGCTACATGTTGACAAATGATGACATTTTAACAATGCTCAGATGGCTTCTCAATTTTTGTCTACTGTATGTAACTTTTCTGTACAACTGATAGAATGCAGCAAGAAGTCCTTTTGTTTGTATATTCATAATGATGAATATACAGCACATATGTAGCGAGGGGAACCTTAACATTTTGTTTGTATATTTATAATGATGTGAGAATCCAAATAATTCGCACGTATGGCAACTGAATTCTGGAGTCTTACATCTCAAAATAATATAATATATAGCAATAGCACTTAAACTTATACCATTTTATATTACTTTACAGCCCTAAGTGTTTACAGTCAGCATATAGCCCAACAATCTGGGTCTTCATTTTACCAACTTTGGAAGGACGGAAGGCTGAGTCAACCTTGAGCTGGTCAAGATTGAAGGAATTGAATTCCTGGCAGAATTCCTGACCTGCAATACTGCATTCTAACACTGCACCACTAAAGCTCAAATATGAAGAAAACATTGCAAAAATAGGATAATATCCCAGTCTCTTATCCATTTCTATATACTTCTTTGTGAAGGCAAATAATGGCATGTAAACTGGTCCAAAAAGAAGGCAGTGCTTATGAAAATCAAATGATTGTGCAGGAAATGAGTTTTTATTTCATACCTTTTGCATTGCCAAATACAGAAGATATTAAAGCCTACCCAAATTTCATTTAACACTTAAGATGCAGAAGCCTGTAGTAAAATACACATAACAAAGATATAAAAAATTATACCAATCAAATAATATATAAATGGTCACTAGCTTGTTTATATACTTATATAGATACACACACACACACACACACACACACACACAGAGTAAAGGTAAAGGTTCCCTTTGCACATATGTGCTAGTTGTTCCTGACTCTAGGGGGCGGTGCT
Source organism: Ahaetulla prasina (assembly GCF_028640845.1). Taxonomy (NCBI): domain Eukaryota; kingdom Metazoa; phylum Chordata; class Lepidosauria; order Squamata; family Colubridae; genus Ahaetulla; species Ahaetulla prasina. The sequence goes on along the minus strand of NC_080546.1, from coordinate 47,598,846 downwards.
CATCTCCGATTCAAAGCCGAAGAGCCAGCACTGTCCGAAAATGTCTCCGTGGTCATGTGGCCAGCATAACTAAATGCCAAAGGTACACGGAATGCTGTTACCTTCCCACCAAAGGTGGTCCCTATTTTTTCTACTTGCATTTTTTACGTGCTTTCGAACTGCTAGGTTGGCAGAAGCTAGGGCAAGTAACAGAAGCTCATCCTGTTACGCGGCACTAGGGATTCGAATTGCTGAACTGTAACAGTAACAGAGTTTGAAGGGACTTTGGAGGTCATCTAGTCCAACTCCCTGCTCACTCAGGAGACATGTACTAGGGATTCAAACAGCCAAACTGCTGACCTTTCAATCGATGAGCTCAGCATCTTAGCCACTGAGCCACCATGCCCCATACATACATACGTGTGTGCATGTGTGTGTGTGTGTGTGTGTTCTAAAAACATTAAAACATATGTTTTCTATATTGCTTTAAAAAACAACTCAATTTTACATTTCTGACAATTTAAAATAATGAATTGTCTATTTTTGCAATCAATGCAAACATTTTGTACCAGTCTGCTTTAAGTGTAATATTAACTGTGAGTTTGATGTTTTTTCTTTCATTGATTCTCATACTGTTGTATGCCAATTTTTGGGATGCAGTTGATTGTAATTCTGTATCCATTTAATCATACTACAATCTTTCTTTCTTCACTTTCTGAATCATGTTTTAACAACTGATCAATAAGCCTCAATAAACTAAATTTTGTGTGATAAGGTTGTTGTTTTTTTAACAGTCAAATATCTCAGTATTCCATTTTGTTTTGGTAATCACTTTTGGACTATACAAATTGTAGCTATTGAAAGCAATGAGATGGTTCTGCCTGTACTGAAGAGAGAATCTCAAAGGGTTTCATCTTTGTCTTATTAATAATGACACTTTGCAATCTATATGAATTATTGCCCTTTCCCTGGTTCAATCTCTTTGTACATTCTTTCATGAAAATATATTCTGCTGCACGAGTTGCAAAGGCAACTCTCTGTACTTAACACTTTCTCTCTCTTTTTGTTCTGCTGCTTTTTGTCCTGTACCATATCATCCAGCCATCCCCATCAATCATTTATATCTAGCTCGGTGCTGACACTTTGAGTGGTGACTGAAGTTATCCCGTTCTTCAGTACTTTTCTCAGGGTCACATACAAATTCAAAATTAGCTTTTCCTTTGCTTTTCTTATAGCATCTTTTAAGATCTACAGTGAGTAAGAGCGAGAGGAGTGTTTCAATGAGTACAATGATATATTTGAAGAATATTTAAAAAAAAAACTAAAGCAGCATTTGAAAATGATACTGAGTGACAGGTGAACTGATGGTCATTAGTGTAAGTCTGGCTATTGTTTTGGGCAATCAGAGATCCATTGTCATCAAGCAAGGGATGTGTCATAGTTGTGTTCTTGATTTGACTGAAATAGGTAGCTTGGAGGTATCAATAAAATTATTAATCATTTGTCTTTAATAAGTTGGTGGGCAGAATGAAAACCGACAGTCTGTGATACAACATTGTGCAAATGTATTTGGACGTAATTCCCATGGTCCTCAATTTTCCTTTGAATAATCCCCCTTAAACCCATCTGTTGGTTGGGATGCAGTATCATCAATATGCAGATAAGTGCATGTCACCATCTTATTGGTATGTGAGAAAGACTTTCAGAAACAAGGCGATGCTGCCTAAGGAATGATCAGATAAGAGAGGCTACAGCCCTTTCAGATGCATAATAGAATAGAATAGAATTTTTTATTGGCCAAGTGTGATTGGGCACACAAGGAATTTGTCTTGGTTCATGTGCTCTCAGTGTAAAAAGAATGATACGTTTGTCAAGAATCATAAGGTACAGCATTTAGTAATAGTCATAGGATACAAATAAGCAATCAGGAAAAGATCAATATCAATATAAATTGTAAGGATTCAAGCAACAAAGTTACAGTCATACAGTCATAAGTGGGAGGAGATAGGTGATGGGAATAATGAGAAGTTTAATAGACTGAAGACTTAGTAATTAGTTTGACAGTGTTGAGGGAATTATTTGTTTAGCAGAGTGATGGCCTTCGGGAAAAAACTGTTCTTGTGTCTAGTTGTTCTGGTGTACAGTGCTCTATAGCAGCGGTCACCAAACGGTGGTCCATGGACCACCAGTGGTCCGTGAGAAAATGTTGGTGGTCCGTGGTGCACCCGGATAGAGGAGCTCCTCCCAGATAAGCAATGGCCAGTCATGACTAGAGTTTTGGAAGATAGGACTGGCCAGGCAGCTCATGGTGGGGCTGTAAATCTCTGCTGTTGAGGGAGGTTCGGGCAATTTGTAACTTTGCAGCAGAGCTCTCGCTGGCTGGAATGAGGTAATGGTGCAAGGGGGGGAATGGCGGTGTAGGCTGGCCGAAGCAACGGGTGGCGGGAATCCCAGACCGTTTCTTCCCCCTGCTTTAGTTTCTTATTGGCTGAACCCACCAGTGGCTGTCCCTGCCCCTCTCCCTCCCTTCCCAGTCACTCCTCCCCTGGCAAGGGAAGGGGAGGGGGATGGAGATTTGCTCCATATACCAGAGTGGGAGCTGGATCTCATGGCTGTTTCTTCTGTCCCTTGTTGGTGCTCCTGCACGTCAGTCTCTCTGGAGATGCTTGACTTCTTCTCAGCCCCAAGACACTGGCTGGCCCATGAGATGACAGAGAGAAAGAGAATGAGAGAGAGAGAGAAAGAAATAAAGGGGGAGAGAGAGAGAGAGAAAGAGAGAAAGAGGGGAGAGAGAGAAGGAAAGACAGAAAAAGAGAATGAGAGAGAATGAGAGCACTGCCTTCTTGGAAGAAGTGCGGGGGTGGGGCTGAAGGGGGATGTCTTGCATTAAATCTCTAACCCCCCACCTCAAATTCTCGAGGTCGGCACAGCAGGCAGCAGTCCTTCCTGGTGCGCCTTGTTTCTCCAGAGCACTCCGCCCCACTCCTGCTTCTGCCCCCCCTCCTCCTCCTCCTCCCAGAATCTCTGGGCTGCTTACTCAGCCGGAGGGAAAACTAAAAGGGTGCTCTGCCGCCCAGCTTACCCGCCTCCCCAGGGATGTTGCTGGGGGGGGCACTCTCTTCACAGCTCTTGCTTGAAGCAGCCTGGCTCTGAAAGGGACGCGTGGAGAATCAGAATCAGAGAGAGAGAGAGGGGGGGAATAGAGAGAGAAAGAGAGAGAGGGAAAGAGAGAGAGAAAGAAAGAGAGAAAGGGGGAAAGAAAAAGAGAGAAAGAGGGGGAGAGAGAAAGAGAAAATGAGAGAGAAAGAGGGAGGAGAGAAAGAGTGTGGGGGAGAGAGAGGCGAGAAAAGAGGTGGGAGAGAGATGAGAGAAAGAGAGGGGAGAAGAGAGAGGGGAGAGAAGAGAGGGGAGAGAGAGAGAAAGAGAGAGAGGAGAGAGAGAGAAAGAGAGAGAAAGAAGAGAGAGAGAAGAGAGAGAGAGAGAGAGAGAGGAGGAGAGAGAAAGAAAGAGAGAGGAAGAGAGAGAGAGAGAGAAAGAGAGAGAAAGAGAGCGAGAATGACAGAGAGAAGAGAGAGAAAGAGAGGGAGAGAAAGAGAGGGAGAGAGAGAGAAAGGGGAGAGAGAGAGAGAAAGAAGAGAGAGAGGGGAGAAAGAGAGAGAGAGCAAGAAAGAGAAAGGGAGAGAGAGAGAAGAGAGAGAAGAGAGAGAAAGGGAGAGAGAGAGGATGGGGAGAGAGAGAGAGAGGAGAGAAAGAGGGGAGAGAGAGAGAAAGAGAAAGAGGGAGGAGAGAGAGAGAGCAAGAAAGAGAGAAAGGGAGAGAGCAAGAGAAGGAGAGAGAGAAAGAGAGGGAGAGAGAGAGAGAGAAAGTAAAAGAGAAAGGGGGAGAGAGAAAGAGAGTTGGGGGAGAGAGAGAGAGAAAGAAAGAGAGAGGGAAAGAGAGAGACAGAAAGAAAGAGAGAAAGGGGGAGAGAGATAGATAATGAGAGAGAAAGAGGGAGGGAGAGAGAAAGAGAGAGGGGAGGGGAGAAAGAGAGAGAGCAAGAAAGAGAAAGGGGGAGAGAAAGAGAATGAGAGAAAAAGAGGGGAGAGAGAGAAAGAAAGAGAGAAAGGGAGAGAAAGAGAATGAAAGCGGGGAGAGAGAAAGAGAGTGGGGAAGAGAGAAAGAGAGAGGAGAGGAGAGAGAGAGAGAGCAAGAAGAGAGAAAGGGAGAGAGCAAGAGAAGGAGAGAGAAAGGGAGAGAGAGAGAGAGGGGAGAGAGAGAGAGAGGATGGGGAGAGAAGGAGAGAGAGAGGGGAGAAAGAGGGGAGATGAGAGAGAAAGAGAGGGGGGAGGAGAGAGGGGGGAGAAAGAGAGAGGGAGAGGGAGAGAGAGAGAAAGGGAGAAAGGGAGAGAGAGAAATAGAAAGAGAGATGAGGGAATGAATGGGAGAGAGAGAAAGAGAGGGGGGAGAGAATGAGAGAATGAGAAAGAGTGGAAGACAGAAGGGAGAGGGGGAGAAACAGAGAAAGAGAGAGGAGGGACAATGCCTGAAAGACCCCATCCCGTCACTGGGACTCCAGGCGCTTCACCAAGCAGCACGCTGGATTCGTATTAGTGGTTCCCGAGATTTCAAATTATGAACTTGGTGGTCCCTGAGGTCAAAAAGGTTGGGGACCCCTGCTCTGTAGTGTCATTTTGAGGGTAGGAGTTGAAACAGTTTATGTCCAGGAAGTGAGTGGTCTGTAAATGTAATGGAAGGAGAAAGCGTTTCAGAATGCTCCCTAACTTTTCAGGCTGTAAAGAAACTGGGAGATTTGTACTTTCAAACTTGCACAATTCTGTTAATATAGCTATACAATCAAGGAAAAGTTGATCATTCTAGTTTGTTTCCTATCTCTTATATTTGATCCCAATCTTGAAAGCCTGAAAATAGAAATGTCTTGCATTTTCCTTATGGGCTGAGAAATTAGGGAGGATTTTTTCTTAACGTATTTCTCTGCCCCATCTGCAGCTGTGACCTATGCCTTTTCCAGTGGTAGGTTTCCAATATTCTTACCACCGGTTCGCCATGCGTGCACATGCTCGCTTCGTGCACGCGTGCGTTTTCTGCTCATGAGCCCAGCCTTGAAAATGTGCCTAAATAGGATGCCATAAAGCTGGGGCAGGTAGGCAGACCCACCTGCAATCTTCTCTACTGGCTTGCTCATACTGGTACAAACTGGTAGGAACTTCTCGTATCTGACTATTCCCTAGGCAGCATTTCTTTCCCAGATCTGCCAAGGTCATTCCCTTACACATTGTAGGAAGACACCACATTGGAGAAAACTGAGCAATTATGCACATTGGGATTGCCACTTCCCCCGCAAAGTTAATCAGCCTGAAATTACCCTGTAGATAATAGAGAAGGCAGAATAGCACAGAAAATGGAATATATGATATCAATAGGGAAAGCACAGAAAATAAGGCAAGAGAGATTAAGAATGACAAACTACTTTGTGATAAATGGGTTCCCACTTGAAAAGCTTTATCAAGGGGTCCTTTAATTAGAGTCACTACTTTTTTCACCAATGCCAGGTGCAAGCGTCTAATTGCATCTGCCAGAGCAAAAGTAAATTATATTCTTTTGAGATTTTTTTCCAGTGGAAAAAGCACTTTCCATCTGCCTCAGTTACATTTGTGTATTTTCAGAAGCTATTGAAGTATCATAAACTTCACAATATAAAATGGTGCTGCTTCCAAAACATGTTCAATTTGATCCCAATGTTTTAGATGGATCTAATCATGTTCACCTATCTACAGTGTACATTTTTATGTATGTGGGTATATGGAAGTAGGCACTTATTTGAAAATGATTAAATACAAAAGGGCAAACTGAGATATAAGCTATTTATTTATTTAAGCCCTATTAGAGAATTCTACACTGTCCTACATAAAACTAATTTGCACAAATTCAGCCCATTTCTACCGCATACCTTAACCGTTACATATAACTGGCTCCCAATCACCTTTTAAATCCTTACTTATTGAGTACAGATGTGCTCAAAGGATTGTATAAATGAGTTTGGATGAACAAAGAACAAAGTAAAATAAGTGAATTAATCAGGAAACATACCCTGTTACAAAGCTCTATCATTCTCTTTAAGGATCTGTGCACCAATCATGCTATTTCCTTAAACTGACTTTCAATGAGTTTCATGAGAAATAGAATTTGAATCAAGTTCTCTCCACCATGTTCATAACACTTTACATTAAACCACAGTAGTTTACAACCATGAAATAATGAAATTTATCATTATCTTTTTGCCTTTAATTTCACTAAAGTTCTGAAGGTAGGCTTAAGTATATATAACTATATACATAAACTTTATATTATTCTTGCTCCATTTGCTTTGTTATCTAACAGAAACAACTATGTTAAGATTATAAACATCATGCTTTTGAAAAACTTTGAAACTAGAATCATATATACTACTACCATTGCTACTGCTAATAATACTTTAGAATACCCTAGACTTAACAGTCATCAATAAGAAATATAAAGAAAAATGGAGGTGAATGTGGCAGTAGAGAATCACAAAATACAAAGACATAATTCTATTTTAAATTGTTTTTATCAGAATTTAGTAATAATTGGTGTCTGGAACTCTGCATTTTGATATGGCCCAAGGGCTAATCAATAACATTAAGTAGTAGACAAAGATATACAAATGGAAGTAGAACAAGTGTGGCAAAAGGAAGCAAAGATAGTACCAATAGTAATAGATACCTTGAGTGCAACCCAAAGCATTTGGCACACACTTGAACACCATTGAACACCATTAATTCAAAAACATTGAAAAAAATAATAACGTGTAAAAATACTGATCTTTCCAAAAGAGTGTAAGACTCTATCAATTTTCTATCTAGGAGTCAGTCACCTGTAAGTTGTTTACCTGTAATTAAAGCTTTAATTTAATCTTTTTGGCTTTGCTGGCTGAGGAACTCTGGGAGTTGAAGTCCACAAGTCTTAAAGTTGCCAAGGTTGGAGACCCCTGTTTTAGTTCATGTCTGTATCTGGAAGTTAATTCAGAATCTGCCTCTTCTGATTCAGATTTTACAAAAAAGAATTCTGCTTTATTACTCATCCATTCCCAAACGCTGTATGACTGTCCATCAAGTTCATATAGACATTAAATATCAATTGGAACTAAATAGTGCCTTATAGTAATTTGCAACATAGCTACCATTGTGCAATAATAGTTACCCAATATTCTCTCTGAGACAATCCCTGCAAGTGGTAGTGTAATTTCTTTAGTACAATGTCCACAGTCTCATACATATTGTCCCAGAAAGTGTCATAATTAATGAAATCTGATGAGAGATTAAACAAGACCAACAAAGTAGTACCCCTACTGTCTTCTGTCTTTGTCCTCAATCACTTTAATGAAGGCTGATTTTATTCCCAAAACCTTTCTGAATACAGATTGACAAGGACTGAGATTATTGGCAGGAATTAATAGCATACGATAATTAGCAACATCTGCTCCAGATTTTCAGGCCTTTAAAACTGAAAGCAATCACACATAGAAAGAATAGACCAACTAATACACTGCATACCCCTCTATTTCCTCAATCAAAAGCAACCTTCACCTTAAATTTCAAGATACCTCACAAGTCTTTGAGGGCTCCAACAATGAGTTTTCTAGAGCAGATATATGCAGGTTGATGCAGTCCTAGATATTTGCCTGGAGAGCTACTTGAAGATGAAGTGGAGTGCACAGAATAATTCTTGATGGTATTCACTGTATGTAGCAAAGTGTACCTTGTCAACCTTATGATGAGTCCATACATCATTTGCATTCCAGCTATCTCATGACTTATTTTATTGTCTGGAGCTTCCATAATATTGGTATCAAAAAGAGCATGTAGGACATTTTGCAACAAAAAGAACAAAATATAAAATGTTTTGAATGTGTAATCAAAAGTAAGAGAGTCCTAAATAGCCAAAACAGGTTTAAGATTGCCTCCATTCAAGCAGGTCTGACTTTAACAAACAATAAACTAAGATGCACAATGAAATTTGTATGTTCTTCTTTCTGTTGCAGAAGAAGAATACTTGTCACATGTCAGTTGAATAAATTTGCATTTAAATTGCACATAAATTCTACAGATAAATCATCCTCCTTCTGGTGTGTAGCTTGCTTTTCTTTCTTTTTTTAAGTAGCTATAAAGAATTCATTCACATCTCTACCATTCAAAACAATTAATAATGATAATTATCATACTCTTTCATTGAAAGCTGAATTGTTTCTTAATTAACATGAATGGGCTATTAAGGCATTGATTGAACAGATAAAATAAGTTAAGCATAAAGATTGCTATGCTTATGAAATACTAATTAAATGGCTAACTAATTGAATCCGTAGCAATCTTGTCAAATGTCAACTTAAAAGTCAAGTGGGTTTCAAGATTATTGTTTTGCATATTTTACTCATAGTTTAATAATGTCACACTACTTTGCCCTACTCCAAAAATTTATTTAGGAATTCTGTAGCAAAACAAAAATAGATATTCCAGAGAAAGGATTTTATCCAGCTATGGTATCCAGCTGTAAGTATCATATATTGACCAGAAGAATGGATTCCTTCTGAAATCAATCTGCATCAGAGAAGTTTTTGCTAGTGCAAAACTGAAATATTAAAAAGGATGAAAAAGAAAAATTCTGATGCATAAATAATACTGAGTATAGGGCATATAATTCTGAACCTATAGATATAAATTAGGACAGGAAGGATGACTACAGATAATTCACAAAAGTTATTAAAACACATAGACTACTTAATTTAGAGGCTAATTTACAATTTATAATTTTCATAATTAGTTTTTTGTGTTGTTTTTTTTTCATTTTATACAAGACAGAAACATCTGCTTAATTTCGCCAAAGATAGGAAAAATGCTATACGAACCAGAGGCCTACAAGAATACTTATTTATCTATAGATCCAATTCATGTTTTAGGATTTGTAAATGAGTCAATTATATGTGCATATTAACTTCTGTATGTAACACTTAACAGGTGAGAACCAAGGGGTATATATGTTCCTCTATCATGAAAAGATGATGATTTTGGTCAGCTGCATGAATAAGAACACAAAAATCTGTGGAATTACAAAAACATTCCACATGTATGCTAAATTAATACTGTCCACAGTGAGTAGAAAATATGAAAATTCTTGAAACAATTTATTGTCTGTAGCAAGGGTAAATATAATCTGGTAAATTGAGTTAAGGCAAAATATTTTTTAATTAAATATGTGATGCAAAAGGAGTATTGAACATTTATGATTAGAGAGAAAAGTATAGTTTAAAATGTTTTCATCCCCAATATCCTATTTCAATGATTTGAATAATTTCAAATGGCCTGTTTTAAGGTCTATTTCCTGTAAGGGCAGAAAAAATGAACAGGGAAGATCATTTTAGGTTAACAATGTTTAATAATACTATTACTAAATTTGCAGATGATACAACAGTGATGAGACTCATCTCTGGGGGTGGGGGATGAGTCTGCCTATCGAGATGAGGTGGACCGGTTGCTTTCATGGTGTGGAGACAATAACTTGGTCCTTAACACCAGTAAATCCAATGAGTTTATAGTGGACTAAAGAAGGAATTGATCAGACAGACAGCCCTTGCTTATCAATGGAGACCATGGAGCAAGTGACCAGTTTTAAATTTATGATAACACTGGGTGTTTTAAGAAAACCTGGGACATCCACATTGCAGAACTGGTCAAAAGAGCTCAGCAGAAATTATACTACCTGAGACATCTCAAGAAACAACAACTGAATGAAACACTGCTGGTGGCCTTCTACTGCTGCACCATAGAGAGTATTTTAACTTACTGCACCTGTGTATGGCTTGCCAATTGCACAGTGGCAGATAGGAAAGCATTCCAGAGAATGTTAACATCATTGCCCAGGGGATCATTGGTTGCACTCTCTCCTCTTTGGAAGAGTTTTATAGCTCCCTCTGCCTTAAGAAAGTTCAAAACATTCTTAAAGATCCATCTCATCCTGGGCACCCTTTTTTTGAATTATTACCATCTGGCAGATGGTACAGGATAATGAAAACAAGGACAAATAGGCTGGAAAACAGTTTCTAACCAGAGCAGTAACTATATTGAATTCTACTGCATAGTGCAATATTAATGCAATATCGGGTTTTCAGTTGAATTGTATAGAATGTGAAGGTTCTGTGTTTGTGTTTTATTTTTAAAATTATAATGTACACTGAAGATGGCATTTAATTTCGTTGTATGAGGTGCAATGACAATAAAGTAAACTAAACTAATTCTTGTAGAATTTGCATCATCTTTTACTTTTTAAAAAATATGGGCACATATAAATATGGACTTCATTGATGGTGGAATTCAGAAATATACTCCACAAGGAAGATGTACCTACTGATTTATTCTATTTATTTACAATGTATAATTATTTCTTTCCATGAGATAAACTGGTAGTTCTTGTCAGACATCTAGTCTGGACATCTAGTAGTTTCCAGACATCTTTTGTCTGGAAACATCATTGATTAGTATTTATGGAATGTTCTCTCTGATCACACTAGCTCATCACTGAACAAGAGAGGAGAGTCTTTAACATGATAAGAAACATTAGCAATTTTTGATAACTCCCCATAGACCAGAAAAGTATCATGAAGCATGCATGCATTTCACAGTTAGAAGTAGTTGTCTACAATAATAATGGGAAATTCAGTTCAAAAACAGTACGAATAGTACTGAAAAATATCTGATATTACCTGGAATATTACACTTTTTATCTGTAGGCAGAAATTAAAACATGACCATTCTTATTCAGGAGGAGAAAAAGTTAATTAAAAAATAGAGTTAGAGAATAAATTCCTAGAATGTTATTTATAATCATAATCGGAGGCTACAGGAAGCATTTGCAACTAATACTTTAGCCTAGCCACTTTTAGTGTAAAAATGGGTTTCATTCTTTCTCATGTCTTTAGCATTAAGTTAAAGGATAATATCATTAAAATATCGTTATCATTGTTGCAATCAAATTGTACCCCTGAAAAAAATCTACTAGATTTTCTTTGATTAAACAAGTATGTTCTAATGTAGTAATTTTCAATCTTCTCTATTCCATAAGAGAAGTGTGCTCTACAGCATGAATTCAATAATTAATTATGCTTATGAATCAAATGTACCCGCTCATATACTTTTTAAATCTGCTATTCCTGTTTTGGTTGAACTACCAAAATGTAGCTCAGTAGATATTCCTAGTGTTCTCCATTCCCAATTTACCCTTGAAAAAGAAAGCCTTCCTGAAAATTATTCCACCATATATGTGTTAATAGTTATCATACATTAAACCATGGTACAGAATAAAATTAAACCCAGGTTTTATGTAAGTACTCTCTGTAGGATGTTATTAGTTTAGATGTCTTATAAGGAGAATTCTCAGTTTAAAATTTGCACATATGCTTTGTGTGCAAATTAGCTCAGTTTTAACTTTGGTATCTTTGTGCATGGTTGAAAAAAAAAGACATAATATATAATTTAGAAGATCTCTTTTAGCATCCTGAAAATCCTTGGCCAATTAATGATCAATAATATGAAATTTGTACGAAATACAAATTCATATAATGCACTAAGGTATTCTTACATTCTGTTTTTTAAATTGTTTTTTTCTTTTTTTCAATTGTTTTTTTTTGAAATCTATATTTCAGTACAGATTACAATGCAATAAAATCATCTTCTTGTTTTCTTCTCAAATTTGGCCTCTATCTACTACTATAATTCAGCTTTAGGTCCCCTTCAAGATGAAAATAGATTTATTCCACTCAGTTAGGCATTTTTCAATTACAAAAGTTCTTTTTAAGGGTTTTATTTGGTAGAATTTAATTTTTAAAACTATTATCCTTAATGATGTTAATAATTATTAATAATCTCTAATCCTTAAATCATGATCCTTCTTAACTTGCCTCCTTTCCAGATTCTTATAATTAAACTAGCCGACTGCCCAATTGTTTCAGCTTTCCTTCCATTTCATTCCTTCCAAATCTATTTAAGTCCTTTGTAATCTCTTAATTTCATGTTCTGCTCAACTATCCCCCACAACTCATCTTTATTATCTATCCACTAATGCTTGCAGAAAATGCATTACTAATTTTAATTGAAATATTTAACTTTTAATGTCCTGCACATTGAAATGATACAGGATGTATAAGGTTTCCCTGATTGGTTTATATACTGTGTTTCCAAAAATTAAAATTAAAATTAAAAAGTTGATTTATTTGTTTGTAAATATAGAAGACTGTCTCATATGAATAAACTCATGACTATACCATATTAAAAAGAACAAATATTTCTCAGTTGGGTTTGTTTGACTTGAAGATGTCATGTATTCTTCTGGGCCAGCCATTCTTCTGAGAGATGTTTGCTAAATCAAATTAAACTCAACCTTGCAGACATTTTTACATATGATTATTTTTCCTCTGAGATAATCTATCATAGTAGAATATATTTTAGAAAAAGCTAACATTTATTTACTGCAGTCACATTTCAGTTCTTAGTCTATAATGAGATAGCATCAACATCTGCAGCTCCTTTGTAATTTGGTGGAATTGGGTAAAAATAACCGGAGTAATAGGCAATTTATTAAAGATTAATTTTGCCAAGGTTTATTTAAATACATTCAAGAATCTCACTGCAATACATATTTGAAATAGTTTCTCTGTACCACTTTCAAGGTACAGAGAAAAAACCCTGTCTTTTGAAACTTTATATCCAGGAGAATGCAAAGAAAAATATATTTAGCCTCTCAATTCCTGAGTATAAGAGAACACTTGATATCTGAATACTTTTGTCACCTTTCATAATATTTCCATCAATTTCATTGCTTCATAATCCATTTTATTTTTATGTACAATTTAAAAAAGTAGTTTCACATTTATTTTACTGCACAGAGTGACTATTCATAGTATACCCATAAAGCATTCTCTGTCTTCTGTTAGGGACTGCTTTCAATTTAGATTAGACTCTGTTCTTTTACACTGATCAAACTGATAATAGAAATGATAAAATCAGTTCCAATATAAAGTCTTACAGGAAAACAGCTGAAATTGAACTACAATAGAAAATTACTAACTATGCACTTGTAAAATGCTTTAAAGACCTCATAGGTGACAATAATGAAAACTAAACTACAAGTTCTTTAGATTATTTGGGATGATAAGAGATAAAAAAAGAGATGAAATAGATTGTAATATGACATTTTATTGTAATATGACATTTCTGGAAATTTCCTTTTTTTCTTCTCACTTCCAAATAAAATTACTTGTGTTTTGTATACACATTCATACTATATACAAACATTGGGAATATTGACTATATATATATATATATATATATATATATATATATATATATATATATATATATATATATAGGTCTTTGGTTATTCGGGTTTTCTCCCGCGTAAAATTGGGTTTTCTCCCCCGTAAAATACAATTTTACGCGGGAGAAAACTCGAATAACCAAAGACCTACATACAAACACCCGCGAAAACCTCAGAAAACACACACACACACACACACACACACACACACAGTGGTCTTTCTAGTATGAATGACTTACTGAATAAGAGTCAGTCTAGCCTGAGATTGTTTATTCTGACAAGAAGCAATTTTTCCCCCTAGGTCTACCTAAATATTAAATCTGAGGCAATCTGTAGAAATAGCAGGAACTGCTAAAGGGAAATATACCGTACAAAATATATATGCATGCTCTATAAAATAAATGGGTCCCAGGTACATTATTTTGTGTGACATTTATTATTCATTTGTCCTTCCAATATTCAATAAAAGTAACAGGTTGTGTCCACAATCCTCACTGGGATTTCCAGACCATGCCTCTGATGAGCATGTATTGAATTATACAATATACAGTATCTTTATTTTACCAAAAGTTAAAAAGCAGATGAAAAATGATTAATTCAAGAGTTAATAACAAAAAGTCATGATAACCATAACACATTATTTAAGAGCTTTTCAATTTATGCCAGAAAATGTTTGCAAACAGAAGACAAATATCTCTGGGTGATTGTTACTTGAAACAGGAGGAAGAACTGAAATAGACAGAAGGAACATCTTCCTTTTGTTAATACCAAAATGACATTTTATTTGTAATTCAGTAAACATCTAATATGAAGAATAAATCTAAAGGCAACTAAATCTAAAGGCAATTTAGACAAGCTTTGTTCCTAGTGGTGTAATTTGGTACAGGTAGTTCTCACTTAACATCTACTTATTCAGCGACCTTCTGAAGTTATGACAGCTCTGGAAAAAGGGGAATTTACTACCTCTTTTAGTTGTGGCCATCACAATGTCCCCATGATCATTGATTAAGATTCATGTGCTTGGCAAAGGGCTTACAATTGCAATGCTGCAGCATCCCATGATCACATGGTCACTAATGACTGTTGGCTTCCAAGAAATAAAGTCAGTGAGGAAGCCAGGAGGAGGTTACATGTGGAAATCATGTGACCTCAGGAAACTGTCACTAACAACAGCAATGGGAACTGCCAGAACTGCCATAAAAAGTCTATTTGGTCACATGACTTCATGCCTTACAACCAATGGCGTTTCCAGTCCCACTTACAGTTGGTAAGCAAGATCCCCCTATACATATTTGCCTGAAAGTACGTGCTGCTGATAATGCTGCTCTGGTTCAGCCTACTGCTTGCATAACCTTGTTTTCCTGCTAAAGCTTCCAGCTGAAAGAAATATATAGAAAATCCAAAGAATGCCCTTGTGCCCTGAAAATTATCAGACAGGGAAACATAATTACGTTATCATATTTATAGGGATAAAAAATGCTATTCCTGTAACAGAAATGATAAGCACTTTCAAATATCTAACATCCCAACAAGGGAGCCATTTGCAACCTACTGGAATATATAAAGAGGGGCCATGGGCAGTATTATTATTATTCCAATAAAGTACAGCAAATGCCATTGTTAGGGGTGCTTTTTTAAAATCAGGCTCCTGGAAGAAGGGGGAGAAAGAGGAGGGGGAGGAGAGAATAGTCTGTTTGGGATTAGGGACTTTATGATTGAACCTTCTGCTAGTGTGGTACCTTCCTGATGATTTAAGACAGGGGTTCAACAGTAGCAACTTTAGGACTTGTGGAGTTCAACTCCCAGAATTCCCCAGAGCTGGTTAGAGATTTGTGAGAGCTGAAGTCCACAGATCTTTAAAGTTGCCCAGGTTGAGCAGACTTGATTTAGAAGAATCCTCTGGCTGGAATTCTGCAGATGTGCAAAATTGAAGAAGATCTGTATTTAGATAGTCTGAAATTTTATTTGCCATGAAAGAAACTTCTGTTTTGTATCTCATTTTAGGATGTTTTCTAATGGATTTGGAGTAAAGAATGTGAGTTGATTTAATGGATGCTAGTTAATAGTGGGATGTTCCCCTTCTTTATTGAAACTACTCATTTCTCAATGTGAAAGGCTCAGTGGGGGGAGTTCTCACATGTCTTCCCTTAGAATTAAAATGAAGTCTGAAATGACAGCAAGACAACAAGTTACTGGAGAAAAGATTCTACAAGATAGCAAGATAGTATTATACAGTTGTTGGCCACCTCAGAACTAAGAGAAAATTCTCAATTCAGCTAAGAGAATTTTATCCACATATTCTTCCTTCTTTGAAAAACAATTTGATAGCAGTTTCTTTTCTATTCAATTGAAGAAAAAAAGTAGATAATACTGAAGAAAGTATTAGCTCAGAAATAGTTATAGTATATGATTCTTCCATAACAATGAGGTTAGAAACAGGGAAATAAAAAAGATTGCCATCTATTTTAATCTCTGTATTCATGAACTTTAGTTTCAGTTCATCTGTACAAATGGTCTAATATCTCTTCCCTCTTCATGTCATTTGCTTTCAAAATAAATAGCAAAATCATTTAGAAAAAAATGCAAAACATTTTTCTGATAATACACAAAAATAACAAAAAATGATATTTCTAAAATAAAGTGTTCTGTTTAAATATGTTTGTGAAGGTACATTTAAGAAGCATTTCTTTCATTCTCTCAATACTATGTTCTCCTTTAGGAACATGAAAATGGACAGCTAATAAATATTGTTTGTTAATTGATTGACTAAAATTCACTTTTCTAATAATTAGATAGGAGAATAGGGAATGATAAATGCTGGACCCAAATCTGAAGGTACAAATGTAATGTTTTGAATATGAGACAGGTCAAATGATAAATCTAACACATCTGGCACATATACTAACAGAGAAAATAGTTCATAGGGATGTATGAGGAATATCTTCACCAACTTTACAGACTTTGCACTCATGATTTTTAGTATACTTTATAGATATTGCAACAGTAAATTAAGTGGCTAAACGATTCTACCATCTTGCATGAGTGACCATTTTGGCTGAAACATATGAAGAACATTATAAGCATTCTAAAGAGGGAGAGGAACACCATGTGGCCATCTCCGTCTAAGGTCCTTTTGGACTCATCACTCCTGCACCATGAACAGATGGCAATTCTGGTTTGAGTCTGCCTTTATTCAACTTCAAGATTGTGTGTCAGTTGCACTCAGTCCTGGATAATGAGGATCTACTCCAGAGGTGGTTTTCAACAGGTTCTGACCAGTTCTGGAGAACTGGTAGTGGAAATTTTGGGTAGTTCAGAGAACCAGTAGTAAAAATTCTGACTGGTCCCGCCCCATCTATTCTCTGCCTCCCAAGTCCCAGCTGATTGGGAGGAAATGGGGATTTTGCAGTAACTTTCCCCTGGATTGGGGAGGGAATGGAGATTTTATAGTATCCTTCCTCTGGAATGGGGTGGGAATAGAGATTTTACAGTATCCTTCCTATGCCATGCCCACCAAGCCATGCCACGCCAACCAAGCCACACCCACAGAACTGATAGTAAAAAAAATTGAAACCCACCACTGATCTATTTTCAGTTGTTCACATCCTGATCATCTTTTAAATGGCTTACTGTAATGCACTCTGTATAAAGATACCCTCTGTACACTTCAGCTGGTGCAAATTGCAGCACTATAGTTACATGCTCATCTAGATCAATATATGTTATACTTCTGCTCCATAAGTTTTATTGGTTACCAATTTACTTCCAGATTCAGTTCAAGGGCTGGTTCAATTTTTAAAATCCTTCAAGACACGGACTGGGTTATTGAGGTACCACCTTTCCACAGGTTTATCCACCCATCCCCAGAAATGTGACAGAAAGGATGTCTTACGGGTCCTGCTGATTAAGGGATGTCATTTGACAGCACCCACAAAACCACTCATCTTTTGGAACCATGATTTGCCCTTATCTTGTTAGCCTTCTGGAAGGGTCTGAAATCTTAGTTTTGCCATCTGGTTTGGGGATCTGGTAATGGTGGTATGGAGCCTGCTAAATTGCTATATTGTTAGTAAGTTTGATTGCACTCTCACAATTTATTTTTACGGTTGTAATTTTTAAATTATTGTTAGAGTGGTTTTTGCTATATGATTTTGGACTATACTTGTATTGGTCCCCCCCCCTCTCTCTCTGTGTGTGTGTGTGTGTGTGTGTGTGTCTGTGTGTTAAATCTGTGAGTCACCCATAATAAAGTACTAAATGTGAAATGCATATCCAGGGGTGAAATGCTACTGGTTCGGACCGGTTCGGGCAGGAAATCCTGCTTTCTAGTGAATCTAAATTGTGCGGCACAGATGTCCCCACCCCCGCTGTTCTACTTACCTTAGAAACGGCTTCTTAATCCTCTTTTTTCAGCACTGTGCGGTAGCGCCTGTGGTGCGCATGAGTGCGAAGCGTGTGTTTGGTGCACACTGCGTATGCGCGCATGCAGCGAACCAGTAGCGAAGTGAACCGGTAGCAGACTTTGGAGCATTTCACCCCTGTGCACATTCATATAAATTGATTAAATAAATCAATAAATATACTTTGCCTTCAGCACCCTTGCTGTTGCTGAATTTTCTTATCTATTCCTAACATTTTAGGATGAAAATCATTCTCAACATGTTAAAAAACAAGAACCAATTATTTCCAACTGTGCTATATGTAATACAATATTTATGCTATGTCATGGGGTATGCCATTCCTTCTCTTTAGTCCACATTTCTGTCATTGGTAAAACTGATAGGTTAAGACAACCAGATGAGCTAATACTGGCAAATCATGGGAGACAGGTAAAAAGGAACTCAGGATTAAAAAGCATCCTGAGTTATAAATATTATCTCCAAAGACCAAAAGTCCTGTATTATTCCTAGGTTATACAATCCAAACTCCTACATTAAACCTGGTGGCAGAAACCCAATTGCCTTTGCTAAAGGTCTTAAGACCTTCTAGTTCAGCCAGAATTTTTCATTTTGACTCATGATGACATAAGCTGTTGTTTCGATGTTTTTAACTGGGTTTTTAATTTTTATATTAATTTGAGTTTTTGTGAACATTTTGTATGTGTTGATTGAGTATTTCATAGGCAAAATATATTTACAAATGGAATTCAAAGAATAAATGGAATTGAAAGTATAAATAAGTATATAACTGGATATTTTTTGGAAAAAGGCACACCTCTTTCTAAAGGACTGGGAGGTTCTGTTTAACTTCTCTTCTACTGATATGTGGATTTCCTAATTGAAGGTCTAGAAAATATTTATAAAATATTTGATATGCAGATAACCTGACATGCTGTTTTTAGCAGTAGAAGTAGGTCACAGTAATTTGAAGGGGGAAAAAAATCTTCAAGGTTAATCAAGCTGGTCTGGGCACCACCTCTCTCTGTTTAATACAAGTTATGAAGTACAAAACCTTTATGGGATTTTGCTACATTATCAAATAAAATTATGGAGCAGACTTGCAACAAATATTGTTATAAGGCAGCTTTAATTTTTTTTAAAAAGCAGAGAACTAAATCTACAGATAATAACCCTAGTCTAATTTATGTTTAAACGTACATTCATGGCTGGCTGTCACTTTCAGATGCAGCTAAGATAGACAGAAAAAGGAACAAGAACAGTAGCATCCAGGTATACTTTGGAAAGTATAGTACATGAAAGATCAGGAGATAAAGGAAATAAATGACAGTCAATGAACAGATCTTGAAAACTAGAAATCGGACAATAAAATCCAAACATATAAGATTGGCATTACAATCAGTGTGAATTATGGCTATCAAAAGAACAGAGAGAGGGAAAAGGGATTAAATTATGAACAAAAGGAGGGAGAGTAAGATGGGAACCCATTTTCTCTTTTAACACTGAAACAATTCCCTGAACAAGATAGAAAAGAAGAGACATGTATTGTTATTTTAAAATTAGAGTGAAATTAGAGTGTAAGAAATTTCCTGCCCCCCTCCATGAATGGTTTTATTCATTTAAAATAAAATATTACATTTTATTAATTATTTAAATAAAATGAAATAAAACATAAAATGTAACTTCAAAACACAAGAGTGTAATATTGAGTCCAAAACTTGTACTGCACAAAAAAATCAACTTGAGATCAATCCATGACAACATATGAATTGAGACTGTCTTTTCATGATAAAATCAGGCACATATATGTATGGTTTTATGATAAAAATCATCTTCAGCTCTATTCTGCATGGTCCTTTTTTTTGTCTCCTCCATAGTCAGTAGTTTGTTTTATTTGAATATCACAGGAACACATTGAATCCTTCCCCCCTTCAAGATTTCTAAATTAAGTATATATGCTGCTAAGAGTCCCCCCCAAAGGAACTATAGAATGAGCAGCAGAATGAGCATTATTGAAATAATATTGCCAACTATGTGCTAGAAAGATTTTGAAGTTGGTTAGATATGCCAACCAGTCCATTAGAATAGACATTACCTTGACAGAGTCATGATGGCAGAATACAATTGAAACCAATTAACCACTTTATCAGCCCCCTTCCTACTTGCCTTCCTTGTCAGTTCAAATGACACTTGCTCCATTCTACTAGAGAAATTGTGATTCCCCCCCCTGCTTCCTCCATTATTGACTATGGAAGACGAACAGGCAAATACTAGAAGCATGGTCAACTGGCATTTCAAGATTACATTATCTCTCCAGTTATTTTTCTCTTCTCAAGTCTATGAGAAGAGGGGGTTGGCAGAATGAAATTTAGGGGCACACATAGCTCAGTGAGATATCTTGTTGTTCTGATTTTGTTCTCCTTTCTGGGAGCAAAAACAGATTTATTTTTTTAATTTACATTTATATCCCGCCCTTCTCCGAAGACTCAGGGCGGCTTACAGTGTGTAAGGTAATAGTCTCATTCTATTTGTATATTTAAAAAGTCAACTTATTGCCCTCCCAACAATCTGGGTCCTCATTTTACCTACCTTATAAAGGATGGAAGGCTGAGTCAACCTTGGGCCTGGTGGGATTCGAGCCTGCAGTAATTGCAGGCTGCTATGTTTTAATAACAGGTTATTTTTGTGGCTGCACTTTTAGGTTCATAGTGAGGGTTAAAATTAGGCCCTCTTCTGCTTGAAAGGAATTATATTCATGTCTGTTACTATGCCATGGAGGGAAAGAAGACATTATTAATAGGAGTTTATGCTCCGAATCAACAACAAGAAAATTTTTTCAAGTTTTTACATAAAAGAATAGTATTTTGGGATTATAAATCATATATATTAATGGGTGATTGGAATGGTGTGTTGGATACTCAAAAAGACAAAAAAAGTTTAAGAAAGATATCAAGCCGGGCGAAATTACCAAAGGCTTTTTTTGAAATGATGGAGGACTTGGAATTAAGAGATATTTGGAGAGAACATAATACAGAAAAGAAGGATTTTACCTTCTTTTCTGACAGGCACCAATTCCACCTGATTCTTGAAAAACATTACATATGCTTTCTTTAGTCTAACTCTGCATTTTTAACTTGAAAATGTTTCTATCAAGGATGCCCTCAATTGAAGCAGAATTCTGCTAAGCCATTTGGTTACATATTTATGAAGCATTACATAAGATGTTCAGGCAATGAACACTTGTCAATTGCTTTGAGTTCTGCTGATTGCTGTTTCTTTAATCATCAGGATGCTTTATTTCTTTTAATATTCTCCTACAGAAGGACTAATTATTCATTAACTGATGTCCCTCTACTTTCAAATTATGTTTAAAAAATATTCAAAATTGAGACATTGAAGTTTCCTGATAATGAATACTACAGCAATACCTATAAATGAATCATCAGCTATCTTTCCAGCTGTATAAAAACATGGGCTATCAAATTATTGTAATAAACACACACATACACACACGCACACATACACTATATTCATTAAACCATAGGTTCTCTTTAATATTATATATTTGTTCAGTAAAAAAATATTTTCATATTTTCCCATCAGTTTTGGTGTGATTTCTTATCTCCTTAATCCTTAGTTGCACAAATTCACCAGCTGTGCTTAAAATAAATTGCTATGCTTTGTTTGCAGATGAAATAATGAGTTTTTGTGTGTGTGTGTGTGTGTGAGAGAGAGGGGGGGGAGAAGGAGAGGGAGAAATATGTTCATGGGACATAGACCAAAGTAGAGCCTGATAATGTTTTGGCACTCAGGTTTTTCACAGTCTATAGTTGAGAACCTGTAGTTAGGGGATACGTCTAGGAAATGTATCTTATTATAAAATCTATTCAACAATGGGTTACATTAACACCCAATGAACTATATTTTATTAAATATTTTTGGAAAATCTACAGCAGAACTTCAGTGCCTCTTCTTTCTCCTACCATTACAATAGTAAAATGTCAAAGTGTCCAACAAGCGTGATAAGTAGAAACAATGTCTTTACAGGATTAGACAAAACTAGCTATATAAAATAAAATAGTTAGATTCTACAGATTAAGCAGAAATTCCCACAGGTTCCAGTGCTACCTTTAAGACATAATTTGGAGAAGCTGCCATGCCATTCAAATTTTACTGTTTTGTTAAAGAATGATTTCCACCTGCTCTTTATTATTCATTTTTATGAATATTGCACATTTCA
The DNA here is from genome assembly GCF_028640845.1 of Ahaetulla prasina. Taxonomy (NCBI): domain Eukaryota; kingdom Metazoa; phylum Chordata; class Lepidosauria; order Squamata; family Colubridae; genus Ahaetulla; species Ahaetulla prasina. The sequence goes on along the minus strand of NC_080546.1, from coordinate 47,576,847 downwards.
TTATATTCTTGTAAATTTGCTCTTATAAGAAACTGTGATTAATTTTCTTTGGCTAAAGTGATATACAATGCTTGTGAGATTGTGATCACAAAGTACTTGTGATTATATTATATTGTCTATTTCCTTTCTTTAGACATGAAACATTTCAAGCAGCCTTAACCAGATCAGTGTCTTTATATCTATTTAAAACTATCTTTTCACAAATGCAATTTTCCCTGATGTTTAACTCTTCTGTTCCTTTATTGATAAATGACTGCAAAACATTTTAAGCCATCATTATTATGAACACTCCTTTTCAGCAAACTGCCTTTTTTCCTATGCCACTAATGGAGTTCCTATTAGAGAAAGATAAGACAAACACACCCAGGGCGCAGATATCCTTCCCTGGGTCTCAGAAGTGTAGCATAAATTGGAGAAGAGAAACAAGGCTGACCCAGAACATATGAACAAAATTAAGATACTGAAAAAGGGAAGTCCCTCTATGTGGTAGATGGCATAAAATAAATAAATAATAAATAAATATTCCATATCTATTTTTCCACCTTAAAATCAGTCATAGCAACTCCTGCTGGTCTGCTAGTTCAGCTTACTTATTTATTTTTATTTTTATTTATAATTACATTTCTATACCGCACCATCTCCCGAGGGACTAAGGGCGGTTTACAGCATATTAAAATACACACACCAATACAAATATAAATATAATAAATAACAATATTTAAAAACAATTAAAAGCAAATATTTAATGGCCGACTCACTAAAACGGTCAAAGACCGGTTAAAACCCGTTAAAATTTTGCTAAAATATTTCTTAGGCTAGTCCCGCTCGGTGAAATAATAAAGTCTTCAGTTCATGTTTGAAGGCCCAGAGGTCGGGGAGTTGGCGTAACCCCGGAGGTAGCTCGTTCCATAGGGCTGGTGCTGCCACAGAGAAGGCCCTCCCCATGGGGGCCGCCAACCTACATTGTTTGGTCGATGGCACCCTGAGGAGGCCCGTTCTGTGGGAGCGCACAGGTCGTTGGGAGGCAATCAGTGGCAGAAGGCGGTCTCGCAAATACCCTGGTCCTAAGCCATGGAGTGCTTTAAAGGTGGTAACCAGCACCTTGAATTGCACCCGGAAGGCTACCGGCAGCCAGTGCAGGCTGCGCAGGATGGGTGTGGGAGCAACGCAGTGCCCCCTCTATCACCCACGCGGCCACATTCTGGACTAGCTGGAGCCTCCTGGTGCTCTTCAAGGGGAGCCCCATATAGAGAGCATTGCAATAGTCCAGGTGGGAAGTGACGAGGGCATGAGTGACCGTGCGTAAGGAGTCCCGATCAAGGAAGGGGCGCAACTGACGAATCAGGTGAACCTGATAAAATGCTCCCCTGGCGACGGCCGTCAAGTGTTCTTCTAAAGACAGCCGATCGTCCAGGAGAATGCCTAAGTTGCGCATCTTCCCCTGGGGGTCAGTACTTCCCCCCCAACAGTCAGCGATGGCATAAGCTGACTGTACCAGGACGCCGGAACCCACAGCCACTCAGTCTTGGAGGGGTTGAGCTGGAGCCTGTTCCTCCCCATCCAGACCTTCATGGCCTCAAGACACCGGCCCATCACCACGATGGCTTCGTTGGGGTGGTTCAGGGTGGAAATGTACAGCTGCGTATCATCAGCGTACAGATGATAATCCACCCCAAAACCATGGATAACCTCACCCAGCGGCTTCATGTAGATGTTGAACAGGAGAGGCAAGAGAACAGACCCCTGAGGCACCCCACAAGTGAGGCGCCTCGGGATTGATTTCTACCCTCCTGCCAATACCGTCTGCGAACGGTCAGAGAGATAGGAGGAGAACCACCGATAAACTGTGCCTCCCACCCCCAGTGCCTCCAACCGTCGCAGCAGGAACCATGGTCAATGGTATCAAAAGCCGCCGAGAGATCTAGCAGGACCAAGACAGAGGAACATCCCCTGTCCCGAGCCCTCCAGAGGTCATCCACCAATGCGACCAAAGTCGTCTTGGTGCTGTACCCGGTCTGAAACCAGACTGGAACGGGTCCAGATAGACAGTTTCCTCCAGGTATTGAGGAAACTGATATGCCACCACACTCTCAACAACCTTCGCCAAAAAGCGAAGGTTGGAGACTGGATGATAGTTCGCTAATACAGCTTATCCATAGCTTCTGCTTCCTCTCTGTTTATAGCTCTGTATATCTATGGACTGTTATATGAAGGTCTCATTTACTCCCTATTTCTTGCATCCATCTATTTGCCCATCTCTTAATTACAGAATGATTAATGTTGCTATCCAGTCTTTCACTTTGGACAGTCTAACTGCCCCATTACCTTCCTGATTCTGGAAGAAGACACAGGCTCTGTGATTTTGTTGCTCCTCAAATCGATGCTGGCTACCGGTTCCAGACTTGAGCTAAATAATCCTCTACTTTTTCAAGGGGCTTCTTGCAGATATGTCTAGTATAGCGAAGAGAAGAACTAAGGTGATATGATAGAAGTCTCTCAATATTTAAGGGCCTGTCACAAAGAAGAGGAAGTCAACCTATTCTCCAAAACACCAGAAGGCAGGATTAGAAGCAACCAATGGGAATTTATCAAGAACAGGTACAACCTAGAACTAAGGAGAAATTTCCTGACAATGGGAACAATTTATTAGTGGAACAAGCTTGCCCCCAGAGGTTGTGGGTGCTCAATCACTGGAGGTTTTTAAGAGGAGATTAGACAACCATTTGCCTTGAATGATATAGTCTCCTGCTTGAACAGGAAGTTGGATTAGAAAATCTCCAAGGTCCTTTTCAACACTGTTATGCTGTTATTCTTATTCAGACCTCAGATTCCTGTTATTCTTATTCAAACCTCAGATTTCAATCATTGGCTAGGATGAGAACACCTATTAAACAAAATTTTCATCTCCTTAACATGATGCAGTGAGGATGGTATTAAGTAAACAGATCATACTAGTCTGATGTGTTACGTGTCATGTGTCACAGATTAAGCGTATAACTGGAAACATGGAGAGCAGAAGTTTATTACACACAATGTATAATGTATTATTATTCATTTATAAAATAATTCTGGTTAATGAATAAAATAACAGGGACAACTATCCTTTTCATAGAAATGAAATAATAATTAGCTTTCTAGGAATAATTTACAACCACATTCATACTACCTAAAGTTATCAATACATATTTCCGATTAACCATTAAGCTTATTGAGTTTTTCCAATTTCATATCTGGATTTCATATCTGGACAGTATTAATATGTTTAATTACAGGTCAATTATTTTATCATCAGTTCATGTAGTTTTAAATCAGCAGCAGTCAGACTGTTTTTTTCCAGCCTTTAAAATCTCCTAAGAAGAATAACTCATGATCATTTGTGTGAGCAGCACATTTTAAAGTTTCCCTTTCTAGATATCCTAACAAGAAGCAATAAATGTTCCAGTATAGTTTGTATATAATTTCCTCCCATTGGATCAGTCTCAGTGAATAGATGATTTTTGCCAAGAATACAAGTTGTTCTCTTAATTGTCTGGATTTAGCATGTTAGCTGTCCCAAAATAGAATAATTTCAATTATGCAAATGAAATAATCTCCATTATTAAACACAATCAAGACTACTTTCACAAATAGGACTTTCTGGAATCATTTCATCCATAATCATGCCTCATTGTGTTTAAATCTCAACGGATACATGCAATAATTTCACTTAACTTTTACAGCACTGTAACACGGATTTGCACAAAGTGATTTGTTTTATAGCATATATAAAATATAATTAGGAAGGTGATAAAATTGATGTATTTAAAAAACTGATATTCCAAGCATACATTAGTTTCTTTCTTTCTGAATATTTGAGTATATATGGGTATGTATTTTCTTTTTACCACTGAGAATGAGTCTAACAATGCAACAATCAAGATAATTCTTTCTGGACAATTTATGAGTTTGCTCAATGGAATTGTGGTACTGATTGAACCAGTAATAATTTTTTTTCTTCTTGTAAAAGAAATGAGATTTACGCTTTTATTATCTTCTGTGAATGAAATATAAGGCAGGTCCTAATACTAAACAGAGTAAAACAGCTATCTTCAGTAGTAGATCTGTATAGTGTTATAAACAATGAGTTGTTAGCAATTCTTTATTATGGCTTTTTAACTATCATAGAGCCAGACAGTTCCCTGGAATTTCTTAATTTAGGAGCCATACCTAGTTTCCATTAGGTACTCTGGATGTGCAAATTGCATCAATTTAACCTAAATTTGAAAAATAACTCCAATTTATTTGGATCTATAAATGATTCATTTAGAATCTCCAAACTACATTTCATTTGATTAGAGTTGGATTTATGTACAACAATTGATCTAGCCTGGTTTCGGCCCATTTGATTTAGACTGACATATTGAATCAATGATCCAAAATGATTAGAAGTGGTTTAATAATTAGGTATCTGCATAGGGGGTATATCGTTTATCTTTGCTAGAAGCAAGACATCTTCATATAGCAAAGTTTACTAATTTTCTATTATTATAGTCAAGTATTTGACAGAAGAAAAATACAGAAGGTCCCTACAGAAGAAAAAATATAACTTTACAAGACCAACAAACCTCAAATTTGAGAAACAGTAGGAAAAAGAAGGGAAAGGTTCTGAAATAGATTATAATAGAAAAATACCCATATCTTTTACTGTGTTATTTTAAATTCTTTCTTGCCTCTTTCTTGAAAAAACACTAATATAAATGTTGATAAACAATATACTATATACCAATAATCCATGGTTGTAAATAAAGAGTTCTCTTTCCAATGTTATATGATGTCTTTTAGACAATCCTATACCTTGAAAATCCACATAGTTGGTATTTTGATTGATTTCAAATATTTTGAAATTATCCTAGAAGAACATATGCTTCTATTAAGTTAAACAACTGATACAGATTTGTATTAACAATCCTATTGATGTCAGGCACAAACTGAACTGTAAAAGGACAAGACCAAACCATATAATCTACATTAATGTTCCATTTCCTGAGTTACACCTCTAAAAGCAACCCTTGTTCTGACAGATACCCACTCCCCTTTTCCAGAGGATTATAAATAAGGATTATAAAAAAATTATAAGGTGAAATATCCAGTACACTTGAATAATTTTTTTGATGGATTGATTTTATTTTAAGAACATTGGAAAGTAATTTCATAATACCACACACCACTTTTCATTGATTCACCAAGGCAGAATATTTAAACTTGTAATTAGATCATGTAAATATCTTAGATCAGTTTCTTCAGTTTCCTGAAAAGATGGGTTGGAAGCATCACATAATGCTTCTCATCTAACCACCTTCCTCCAAATTTCCTAAAATTTGGCTGTTTGGAAAGCTGACAGGTACTGTCTAGTAATATTTTTATTGGTGCTGGTACCATTAGTGGTTGGTTTGATAGTGCTTATTTGATAGTGTTATGCTATTTGCATTAGTATCTACTAACTCCATAATACAAGTCCAGAATGAGAAATAGGAAAGTCTAAAACTGTTTTTATTAAAATGAACTACTATAACAGAATCTTCCAAGTCTGAATGTGATTTCTTATAATCCCGTGGAAAGGGGGGGGGGATATCTGTCTGATATGTTTACATATTCCTTCTTGTTTTGGACCCAAGCCATGTTTAGCTCTTTGTTGCTTGTTAATGAATCTCTTCTCCTGTGTCAACGATGTCTCTTTGCACTCTACAGTTCATATCTGCTCTTTTGTTTACTTTTATAGTCTCTTCTTATAAATTGTGCAAATCAATAATCATTGTGGAACTTTACAAGCAGCATTTGTATCTTACCAAGAAAACCAAATAATAAATGCTTAAATGTTATATTTAGAAAAACTGGTTATATTATTTATTATATTATATTTTGGAAAACTTAGTGTCAAACACTAAAGGAAGATTTTAAGATTATTAATGTCCCTTGGGACTATGCCAAAATTTCTGCAAGAATGGAATGCTGGAAAAGATTTGCTGCCCAATGTGTTCTGCACAGGACCTAATGATGATGATAACAAAATATTATATATTGCCAAAAGTCATTCTGGATAAATCAAAAGCTGCTAATTTTTAATTTTACAAACATTTTTTAAATGGCTTCTGCAGAATTGAGTTAATCCTAAATACTAATTTAGAATTTACCACTCCCATCTCCTCCATATTTTAAAAGTGGGATTAAGTTTTTAAATTGTAAATTTTTCGTGGATGAATGGATCAAATATATTTCTGCAGTCCAACATTTTCTAGATATACAGTATATTACAGCATTAAATTAAAATATTGAAAATGAAGTCTAACTTGTTTCTATAACAGAACTTCAGGGCTGTTTTACTATCATACAGCTTGTTTTACAATATATTACTGGCTACCCCATTTTGTTCATAGTAATGCAGTGCCATAAACCACAATGGCAGAATTCAAATGCTGCACTAAATTGAAACTAAGGAAACAGAATTGTATGGCTTTGTGTAAGGCTGATCCAGGGGTGAAATCTAATTTCTTTTGCTACCGGTCCTGTGAGCATGGCTTGGTGGGCGTGGCTTGGAGGTCATGTGACAGGGTGGGTGTGGCCAACTTGTAAAATGTGGTGAAACTTGCTTAGCAACCAAACTTTGGGGCACAATTGTGATCATAAGCTTTCTTTCTTTCTTTCTTTCTTTCTTTCTTTCTTTCTTTCTTTCTTTCTTTCTTTCTTTCTTTCTCTTGTATCTCTCTCTCCCTTCTTCTTTCTTTCTCTTTCTCTCTTTCTCTCTCTCCCTTCCTCTTTCTTTTTCTTTCTGTCTGTCTCTCACTGTCTCTCACACACGCAAACACACACACACACACACACACACACACACACACACAAAACAGAGCCCTTCCCAGAGAGTTTTCCTGCCGGGACGCTCCTGGCAGCAGCAACAGTGGCAGCAGCGGTGGCAACAGAGCTTGCCTGGGCTCCCCCGCCATCCCAGAACTGCGCTCTGCTGGGGAGTTTTCCCCATGTGGACGATCCCAGCAGTGGCGGTGGCATCAGAGCTTGCCTGGGCTCTCCTGCCATCCCGGAACTGTGCTGCGCCGGGGAGTTTTCCCATGTGGAGGCTCCCGGCAGCAGCAGCAGCGGCAGAGCTTACCTGGGTTCCCCCGCCATCCCAGAACTGTGCTGGACCGGGGAGTTTTCCTGTGTGGCCACAGTGCCAACAGCGGTAGCAGCGGCAGAGCACACCCTGCCCTTCAGGGACCCAAAGGTGGGTGGCCTGGCCTAGAAGTGGCACATTCTCCATCATGGGCTGGATGCAGGGTGGTGGGGGGAAGGCAAGTGGGCAGCAGTCAGCCAAAGGCCCTGCAGAAGCCAAGCACAAAAGCCAAGCGCACCACGCCCAAAAGGCAAGCGAGCCTTGCAGGTCTCCCCCGAGGCTGAGCACAGTGGGTCTCCCTCCTCCCCTCTGCCAGCATTGGCTTACCTTATAGATTCTCTCCCTGCAGCCCTGCCATGCTTTCTTCAGTTTCTGCCTTCCACGTGGCCTTCCGCTTGCCTGCCTTCACACATGGCTGTGGGCCGCAGATTGGTTCAGGGGCGTGGCCAGCCAGAGATTGCTACTGGTTCTCCAAACCAGCCCCAATCTCCGCTACCTACTCGGCTGATCTGGTCCAATCTGGTAGCATTTCACCCCTGGGCTGATTCCAGACTATGCCATGAAATAGGCAACATATGGTTGGAGTTGGAATGTAGAAATCATGGGCTCTGTCCCTAGATTGCCACGCATAGCTTTAGTACTATGAATAATCGAGTAGGTGCATCCAACTGGCAAAGACATGAAGCCCCTGGACTAGTCAGTTTCATAAAAGCACTGAATCTGGCAAGGACTACTTGTGTCATAGTAAGTTCCAGTTCTGAGGTAGGGACAGAAATGAAGAACATTCTGGTGCAGATTCAAATGAATATGGGGTCTCAGAGCTTCAGGAAAGTCCTCACAGTTGTTTAGCAAAACCAGGAGAAAAACCACAGATTGCTCTGCCAGTGAATTAAAGTTGCCAAGAGTCCATTTACAAAAATGAGAACTAATCTCAATGTTGAAATAAAAATGAAGAATTAATAATCCTTTTAAGTCCTAAGGATCTTGTCCTCAGCAATTGTTTAATGTAGCTTCAATAGTGTAATGGGAAACCATTTATCTTTTCTAGTAATAAAATCAAAGAGTGTGTATGTTTGTCTTGATAATGTTTATTGCAGAGTTTGTATGATTTTATATTTCATATTTGCTTAAATATTAATGTGAACATCTGCTCAGTTCTATACCCCAACAGTTATCAAGAAGACTAAACATTTTTTTATATCTGACTTTGCAAAACATGTCGTTATTTTTAGTTGCCTGTTTTGAAGATCAACAAAGGACAAAAATAAATGGAATGGAATAGAATGGTGAAAGAAAAACAGAGTAGGAAAAAGTCTGAAGAAAGAACAAAAAGCTTAAAATTTACTCAGAATTATTTGAATGAAAGCATTGCTCAGTTGTTATAACTCATTACTAATTCAGTGAGGAACAACCTCACTTTCCTCAAGTGACTGCAATCAAACAAGATTTCCGTCTGTCTGCAATGCCTAAGCTTATACACATGCAGCTGTTTCTGTATTTTAGGAGGTAATCAACGTTCAGGATTCTCTCTGAGCCAACATATATACACTTTACCCATGCAGCTTTAAATTATGATCCACTGCCTCTTAGATGTGGCTTCATAGTAAACAGCAGGATTTACAGGAGAAGTAGATGAAAATAATTCAAGAATAATAGCACATCTTCCCCTTTGCAAGAGACAGATTTACGAGAATAACACCTGTTCTCTCTAACATCAGCACCATAGACTTTTTCTAGAGATTTCCAGAACATAAAATGTTTCTCAACCATAGAAAGTTTAAAAGTTTAAAATGTGTGGACTTCCGTTATCAGTGTTGACTGGAGAATTCTGGGAAGACCACGCATCTTAAAATTGCCAAATTTTAGAAATATTATACAAATCTCTCTCTCTCTCTCTCTCTCTCTCTCTCTCTCTCTCTCTCTCTCTCTCTCTCTCTCTCTGTTTCATAGGTTTTCACGAATATAGGTATGCAGGTCTTGGCGTATTTGGGTCTTTTCCCATGTAAGGTTGAGAGTATCTTGGCGACGTTTCGACGAGGTCTCACTCGTCATCTTCAGACTGGTGCTTATGGCTTCATGCTTGTGCGAGCAAAGCTTTGCATACCCGTGAAAACCTATGAAAACAAATGTGTGTGTGTGTGTGTGTGTGTGTGTGTGTGTGTGTAAGGAAAAAGAAATCACACAATCAGTGTTATAAGGAAATTACTTTGCTCTTCAGCAACTCCACTTATCAGCAACAAAAAATCATTAGCTGCAGCAGAATTACAGTTTAATACAGTTTAAGTGCACATATTAGCACATCAAATTTTCACCCATTTTAGTCAAGGAGAATTAAACCTACTCCACTGGATTTTTTCAAATAATCCACAGAAACCTAAAGGTCTGCAATAACTTGATCAAATTCTGTGAGGAACTAAAGGCAACCACAAGAAATGTTCACTCAAACCCAACTAATTTTCTATTACGACAGTTTTGCCTATTGATCATGAGTACTGGGAATTCTTTAGGAAAAAACTAACCATTGAAAGTGATAACCCTCATTAGAGAAAGTACTTCAGAAAAAAAATAATACTAATTGGAAGTCTTTTGTGGACGTTTTTCAAGAAACAAGAAAAAGATCAAATTATGATATAGAGTCAATGACTAGTAAACTTTAATGATTGTCTGGAAAAATGGAAGCTATATTATGGTGCTAAACTAAGGGCTGAATTTAAGTTTTAACAATATCTTCTATAAATGAAGACAGAATGTACTTTTTTAAAAAAATATTACATTTTTCCTTTTATAATTGTTTCCCTTTTGTACTTTTATATCTCTCTTGTCTTTTCCTCTCTTTGGTCATTTGCTTTTGTTAATTTTTATCCATGTTTTATTAAAAAAAATAATGAAGCTGTGTTAAAAAACACCTGATCTTCTTAGCAGCCTGAAAGAAATTGAAATTCCCTGATCTAATGAACATGTAAAAGATAATCCCAAAGGTGCCTTTTCAAGAAGCAACTGGACTTTTTTGTTTATCTTTGAAGAAAAGAAAGTGAAACACCTCAAAAAAAGAACAACAGAAAGCCCAGTTGCCTCTTGAAAAAACACCTTTGGGACAACCATGCCTTGGATGGCTGAGAATCTCCATAGACGTGGGTATTTTACTCCACTAGTCATTGCTCACTATAGGGGGCAGTGTTCATCTCTATTTCAAAACCATTGAACCAGTGCTGCCTGAAGACATTTCCATGGTCATATGACCAGCATGATGTCACAAAGTGCTGTTACCTTCCCACTGAAGCGGTATCTATTTATCTATTTGCATTTGCATACTTCCAAACTGCTAGGCTGACTGGAACTGGGATGAGGATGGGAGCTCATTCCATTGCGTGGAGCTGCCGGCTTTCCTGTCAACAAGCCCAGCATCTTAACCACTGAGCCACCACGCTCCCCAAATAAACAAAATAACAATAATTATGACCTGCTTAATTAACCAGATGAATCAAGACTTAATCCCAAACACCTTCTTCTCCTGTCATATAAAAGTTTTTTTCCTTTTTTTTTAAAGCAGTGGTTGAATTATCTTTCTTATTCCTCATCCCTATTTAAACCCTCAATTAATTAAAATGCTCTATACATCTGATTGAATAAACTCTAGAACCCTTTTGTTAGTCTGCAAATGTGCCATGAGATACCTTCTGTTTTCTGGGTACTGTAGACTAATGTAGCTGTCCTCCTGTAGTATATGTAGATGATAAAAATAAAGGCGGTCCAGGCATTCCATACCTATAACCAGTTTGGTTTTCAACCCTGTGTGTGTGTGTGTGCGTGTTTGTGTGTATTTGCAAAGCTTCGGTTAGAATAAGTTAGAGCTGGCTGGATGGCAAACAATTTTCATTTTTTAACTACAGTGAGAAGAAATAGTAATCCGATAACCCATAGAAAACATAACATGTAAAAACAGGCAGACAACAATCGATGGCTCCAGATTAAAACACCTTCTCCCAAAGGAAGCAGAAAGAATCCAGCTACGACAATTTTAGTCCATGGCTTATGGTTTAGCGTGGTTTTAAAAGCTGTAGCTTAGCATGATGTTTGAACTCAACAGGGTAAAAGAACCTGTTAAGTGCTGCTTCTTTCTTATTTGATTTCTCTTTAGCTTCCCCTGCTGCTCTGTCACCCAAATAAAGTTAGGTAAATAGTATCTGATATTTGGAAGCATGATTCAAGTGTGATTTCTGCAATAAAAATCACATATAACAATGAGAGGATCTGAACTGTCTTCTCGACAATTGTCCTGGAAAGATTGTCTTCCTTCCTTAGTTTTATAATCTGTTACTGTGCAATAACAGGGCATTTTTCATTATTAGGCAGAACAACAGTGGTATTTGAATTAATATATGGTATCTTTTTTTTGTTTGTTTTGGAATTCTCAGCTTAGGTCAGGAAAATGTATGAAGAATATTTTAAGTAAACAAAAATGGTCCTTTTTTTCATATTGTAGCTCCAAATCAAATAGCTTTCTTGAATTGTACTTTGACATGGAAGAATAGATGGGCAGGAACTTTAATAGCTTTGAACATCTTTTCAAATGCAGAAGACCCTGTCACTACATGTAGAAATGCAAATTGAAATATGCTTATGTCAGGCTTTTAACGTAATAGCTCTGCAGGAAAGCAAATTTATAGCCTTATTTCATGTTGCTGTTTGTGAACACTCCATTTTATTTCTACCTGAAATATCCTTTTTGTCCTGCTTTCACCATTTTCCCATCTAGTGCTCACCTTTGTGAGCAGCTTTTAAAAACACGTTAATCTCTTTTCTACACTAAGTATATGCATTTACTGGAAAAGGACAAATCTTACAGCAGCCTCGTGCCAACTTGTTTTGTTGCCCCTCATGGGTTTCATGATTGAATTCTAAAGCGAAGAGGAAAAATATATTGATATTATGAAAGTTTTTTTCTAGTCTAAGAAAAGCAGAAGCTGGGTTTTGTAGGAATTTAGCACCCCCCTCCTACAAGAATGAAATATTTTAGAAAATACTTAAAAGGCAGAATATATTTCCCTGGATGAGAAATGGAGAAACATGTTTTAAAGACAAAGCAGCTCCCTGCAACTTCCTGCCACCCCCCACCTTTGCTAATGGGCCATCATCTGCATCATAATAGAACCCATCTAGCAACTGAAACTCACCACATGGCACCTGGGAAGATTACATCAGCCAGCAAGGCTAGCTAAGACTCCCACCCCCTGGGAGTCTGACAACCAATCAGGATACTCTTCCTGTGCCCCAGAAAGTTCAAAGCTCAGAAAAAGCATAAAGCCAGGGAGCACACAGGATCTCGCCCCTTTTCTGTTCAGGATCTCAAGCCATGTGATCCTGATCACCATTAAACCATCTTTCCAAGCAGCCTCCATGTTTCCAGTGTCTTTGTCCCCACTTGGAACTGAACCCAGATGGATATTTCTTCCAACAATTGGCACCCCAGATGGGACTCCAAGCTAACCTAACCAATGGACCTGGCCCAGGTAAGCCTCCCTTGCTAGCAGCAGACCCATTGAGTCTGTGGGTAAGTTTTCCTGGATCTTGGCCATTTGGAACTAGGTTTTAAAGGGGTTTTGAGTGTTGAGCTCAAAGGCTGCTTGGAAAGAAGGTGAGTACCTCTAAATTTTAATTTAAAGCATGGAAAAGCATGGGAAATATGTGTATGCCTGCATGTGTGTGAATGAGAGAGCCCTTCTCCCAATCATAGCTGGATCTTGCTTCCTCTGTGCATTTCCTAACCGCAGAAAGACCAAAAGTCTGGAGAGCATGGGGGTTTTGCCAGAGCACAGGACCTTCTGTTAGGGAAGGAAGAAGTGTGTGTGTGGGATTCCACCTAAGGAAACAGTCTGATTCCACCTCTTTGAACAACCTCTAGCCGCACCTCTACCTACTGCTAGCTCCACCAAGCCGTGACCGGTAGGCTAGAGAAAGCAAGGGGGGGAAGCCAAATGTGGAACTTTGTGTTTATCAGGAACGGGAGCCGAGTAAAAGGAAAGTGAGCGTGAAGGGGACAATTAAAAAGAGTAGAGTTTACTAGTGTATGTTAGAGAAAGCAAAGCAGGAAGCAGTGTTGAGGAGGTGCTCGTACCTGCTGGAGGGGCAGTAGGTCCTCTGGGATCACCTTTTTGATCCAAAACGAAGCTCCCTTAACAGGAAGGGGCCCATACTTCGACAGAAGGGAGTCGAAGTCCTTCCCAGAACTTTTTTTCCTGAAAACTGTAGGAGGGTCCACCCGGCTAAGCCAAAGTGAAAAATAAAACATCACATCGGAGAGGGAAACATGGGAAGCAGTAGCTCGAGGGTGGCGGGAAATCCCCTAGGAGACCTGCTTGGGGCCCTGGATGCCCGCAGGTTGCCAGTTTTGCCTGGTATGCGATAGGAGACTTGCTTGGGGCCCTGGATGCCCGCAGGCTGCCAGTTTTGCCTGGTATGCAATAGGAGACTTGCTTGGGGCCCTGGATGCCCGCAGGTTGCCAGTTTTGCCTGGTATGCGAAAAAAGAAATTGAGGAAATTGTGTAATAAATGGGCTTTGCTAAGAGATGAGAATAGGAAACAAATTTGGCTAAATAAAGGTACTTAAAAGAAAAGGGAAATATATAAATAGGAATGTTTGGGTTTTTGTTTTGTTTGTTTGTCTGTCTCTTTCTCTGTCTTCTATTGAACCACGTGGTCTGTCTGTTAAGATTTGTGCCTTCCCTAATTTAACTGAGATTTATGGGAATGATCAGTGTGTGTGTAAATCTCAGTTTTGTTTTCCTCTCTTTGTCCTCCTTGTTTTTTATGTGTGTATGTCTGTCTTTGTGGGCCCTTGAGGTAATTGTAACTGTAAAATGTATTTGATCTCTAGAGACAAGAATTTTAAATTGTTAGGGGAAAACAAAAACAAAAGGTTGAAACAATGAAAATGGGGAAAAGAGAGAGAGAGAAGAAACAAAGAAAGAGCCTTTACCCTGTTTTTGTGTGGCCACCGGAAACTGGGTACAAAGAACTTTTCATTTCTGCTTTTGTCTCCTTCTCTCTCTTTATCTTAAAGTAACAACTCAAGTTTATGAGGAAACGTTTTAAGTTCACTTACAAGAGAAAAAAAAATTCAGTCTTGCATTTACTGTGTGTTTAAATGATTTTACCTGTTCATCCTCTTCTTGAAGTATGTGAAGTTTTTTTTCTTTCTCATCAGTTGTGTCTCCATTTTGTTGAAACTGCATTATCTTTTAGTAACTGCAATATTGATGTGTTGTTTCTTTTCAAACTCTGCCTGCAAGATATCTACCCCCCCCCTTTTAATCCTGTTACAATGCCTTTCCTGAGAAGATTACCCACAAAGTGGGGAGGAGATCCTATTCTAATGTCTTTCAGCCCTGAAAAGATGACTCTGCAACTGTGGAAGCAGAGCACATGGTTCCAGATGCTGCCCCCAGAGGAGACCTTCCATTTGTTGGAGCCAGGAATTGAATTTGAATCCAGCCCCCACTGAAAGCCATCACAGCAACCAGAGTGGAGCAGACCTTCCAAGCCTGACTAACCAGCCTTATCATCAAACATGCTATCCAGCAGACATGAAAGAAAGGACCCTGAGATGTACAAGTAAAGACTAAAAGACTCTTTTCAATTCCCAGAAGACAACTGGAAAGACTATGGGGGAGGTGGGAAATTCATTGTAAGGTTTTCTTTCTTGTCTCATTTACATTGTAATCAGTCTAAAGTACCCATGTAAGGATTGTATTTGAGTGGCTGCCACAGTTAGTTCTGAACACCTGAGATTTCTGTCTAATGGTGGGAAATTTGTCCAGCATGTTTGTATTGTTTGTATTGTCTGAATTGTAAAAGTAGCTGCATACACAGGCACACACAGAGAGACACACCATTCAAAATTAGACTGAAACTATTCCCTTCACTTACCTCCACACAAGGCTTCCCCTAGGTTGATTTTTGCTCTGTAGCACTAAAAGCCCAAGGAGTCAGATCTCCCTGCTAATTCCATGGGGGAGGGGCATCCCCCTCAGGCAATTCCTCTCTTGAAGAGATAGCAGAAAAAGTGATATCCAAAACCCAAGCCCTGACTATGACTCACAAATGATGCTGCCCAGTTGCCCAGTAAAGCAAGGTATGTTGCACTGGTGGTCTCATGAGTAGAAGTCTCAGGGCTCATTGTGTGTAATTTTTTTTAAAAAAAAAAAAAGAAAGGAAAAAGCCTGGATTGCACACTGATTAACCTCAATTTGGACTAAAATAAATCTGGATAGACTAAAGTAAGAGCTAGGGCAGGTTCAGTAACCAACCCTTGGAAATGGGCAGCCTGTAATTTAAAGGAAAACCATGGCTGTGAAAATTTTGGGATGTGTGCTTGCTTGAAACCTGACTGGAAGCTCACAGAAAGTGATATCTAACAGCTGAAATTAATTGGCATAGAAAATTGGATATTGTAAATTTCTTTCCAGAATTTTTGCCCTGGCTGCTAGACCTTCCCATGGTTGAAAGCTTTTGGGAGCCACTGAAGGAATCTTTTTTCTGTTGTCTCTATCAATGGCTTCCTTTGCATCAGGAAAATTAAAAGCACCCATTGATTTGATCAATTTTAATTTTTGCCAAAAGCATGTTTCAAAACTCACATGTTTTGAAAAAAAAAAAAAGTAGGGATTGTAGGAATTTAGCAACCACCCTCCTCCTACAAGAATGAAATATTTTAGAAAATACTTAAAAGGCAGAATATATTTCCCTGGATGAGAAATGGAGAAACATGTTTTAAAGACAAAGCAGCTCCCTGCAACTTCCTGCCACCCCCCACCTTTGCTAATGGGCCATCATCTGCATCATAATAGAACCCATCTAGCAACTGAAACTCACCACATGGCACCTGGGAAGATTACATCAGCCAGCAAGGCTAGCTAAGACTCCCACCCCCTGGGAGTCTGACAACCAATCAGGATACTCTTCCTGTGCCCCAGAAAGTTCAAAGCTCAGAAAAAGCATAAAGCCAGGGAGCACACAGGATCTCGCCCCTTTTCTGTTCAGGATCTCAAGCCATGTGATCCTGACCACCATTAAACCATCTTTCCAAGCAGCCTCCATGTTTCCAGTGTCTTTGTCCCCACTTGGAACTGAACCCAGATGGATATTTCTTCCAACAGTTTCTTAGAAGGGGTGCTTCCTTTAAAAGGAAGACATTTATTTTTTTTTTGAAAGCAGCATTCACAAAAAGAAATGAAGAATTCTGTGAGGTTGTTGGAAGAAATATCCATCTGGGTTCAGTTCCAAGTGGGGAAAAAGACACTGGAAACATGGAGACTGCTTGGAAAGATGGTTTAATGGTGGTCAGGATCACATGGCTTGAGAGTTCCTGAATAGAAAAGTGCTGAGATGCTGTGCACGCCCTGGCTTTATGCTTTCTCTGAGCTTTGAATTTCCTGGGGCACAAGAAGAGTATCCTGACTGGTTGTCACTCTCCCAGTAGGTGGGGGGTCTTAGCTAGCCTTGCTGGCTGATTTAATCTTCCCAGGTGCCATGTGGTGAGTTTCTGTTGCTAGATGGGTCTTATTGTGTTGGAGATGATGGACCATTGACAAAGGTGTGGGGGGGGAGTGAGTTTCTGCCTCTGGCCCATTGACAAAGGTGTGTGGGGGGGAGACAGGAAGCTGCAGGGAGCTGCTTTGTCTTTAAAACATGTTTCTCCATTTCTCATCCAGGGAAATATAATATTATGCCCCTTTTTAATATTTTCTAAAATATTTCATTCTTCTAGGAGAGGGGTGGGTGCTAACTTCCTATAAGGTTTATAAAGTTTCCCTTGACACCAGGGGAATGTTGTAGAAAAATGGAAAGTGAAGGAGCTGAGAGGAGGTACTGTATTGTCTATGGAGATTCTCAATCATCTAGTTCATGGTTGTCCCAAAGGTACTACTCAAAAGGCTATTGGGCTTTTTTTTTCCCCTTGAAAATGTTTCTGACTGAATGGTGGGAAATGGAACAATTTAAATTCAGTAACAGTAACAGAGTTGGAAGATACTTTGGAGGTCATCTAGTTCAACCCCCTGCTCATGCAGGAGACCTATACTAGGATTTGAACCACCAAACCGCCGACCTCTCTGATCGACAAGCACAGCGTTTTAGCCATTGAGGCACCTAGCCGGGCTCTTCCTTCCTTCCCCCTCTGTTGAGAAAAGGCTGTTCAGTTTTAGCATAGATGGCCTTTGCCCCCTCTTTCAAACCAGTGGTCCTCTCTGTCCATAATGTGGACTTCGCTGTTTTCAAAGGAGTGACCTTTTGATGCAATAAATGATAGCAGAGTGTTGGGCAACCTGGAAAGATATGTCAAGTTCCTGGTTAGATAGAAGCAGAGACATATATTGTACTTTCTACCAGGATAGTTCTTTAAAATGGAATACATATATATCTTCCTTGATTCTCTATAGAGCAGGGTATCCAACCTTGGCAACTTTAAAATATATAGACTTCAACTTCCAGAATTTGCCAATCGGTCATGGGAATTGAGAGTTGAAGTCCACAAGTCTTAAATTGCCAAGGACCTTCTGGCTTAGGGATTCCATGAAGTCATCTCCACATGGACATAAAAGGGATGTTTTGAAATCAGCCACACAGAACTGCAGAGGGTAATGCATCCAACCATGCCAAAGTGAAAGCCTAACAATATTTCAGAATTAGAATGTATATATTGTATTCAGTTTATTGTCATATGCTGGGGTTTGTTTCTTCGTTTCTTTATTCTTTTTTATGCCATACACCACTCAGACTTACATTGTTTTAGTTGGTGGCCTTATATATCTGATATAAATAAGTAAATTCAATATATTCAGCTTTTTCCTTTATAGGAATAGTGAACCACCTAATCCCAACAGTCTAAAGTAATCTTGGAAGAGCAAAAAAAAAGAGAAAAAAAAAGAATGCTCAGGCACTCATCAGGGGGAGTCTATGTCAGATATAGGTCTTTATAATTGTTTGATAGTTTTTATGATGACAATTTGTTTTACCCAAACTCCAAATCAGCTGGAAAAATCATTTCCAAAATAGCACAGTTGTTCTGGTATCAATAACTATGAATATAATCTAGATCAGTGTTTCCCAAGTTTGGCAACTTTTTAGTACATTACCTTCAGTATCCAGAATTCCCCTGCTAGCATGGCTATTGCTGAGAATTCTGGGAGTTGGCATTCATACATCTGAAAGTTGTCAAGGTTGATCAAACCCAGATCATGGATTTGATTTTCTTGGATAGTTTTATACCTACAAGACTATTGATATTTTTTAAAAATACAGTCTAACCTGGTAATTTTTTTCAGTAACTTGATAGCAATAGCACTTAGACTTATATACCGCTTTACAGTGCTTTACAGCCCTTTCTAAGTGATTTACAGAGTAAGCATATTGCCCCCAACAATCTGGATCCTCATTTTACCAATCTTGGAAGGATGGAAAGCTGAGTCAACCTTGAGCCTGGTGAGATTCGAACTGCCAAACTGCAGGCAACTGGCAGTCACCAGAAGTAGCCTGCAGTACTGCATTCTAACCACTGCACCACTGCACCTCTTAAATAATTGCTGGGAGTAGTTTTGCCATCCTATGTATTACTTGGGGGGAAAATGTCCTGAACTATAGAATTTTTCTAGTTTGAACTAAGAGTTCTGAACCAGAACTGGAAATGCAAATTAACATTTGATATATGCAAAGTTAATGCACATAACAAGGTGTAGACTTGATTTGATTTAACAGAATGACTGTTTTATTCACATAATTAGAATATGGCAAGAAACCACTAGGTAATTAGGGCAAATGTAATTTTCTCCCTGGAAAATGTATGTCATGATTGCATCTTTTGAGCGACTTTTTAATCTAATGAAGTTAAGCAATGTGCTCTCTTGTAGTTTTTTATTTTTTTATTTTTTCATACTATAACTTAATTGTGTACAGGTTGATCTGTTATCATTAGATATATCCCAGGTGTAACATTTTCTGATTGCTTTTTTTTTACCCTGACACTAATCAGATTTGCCCATTAGAATTCAGTTTGTCTGAAATAAGTTTCGTTTGTGTCCTATCTGGTGTATAACATTTATAGAATGTGTCTAATCAGTATACGAGACTTTCTGAAGATTTCAAATATTCCTTGACATAATTCCATGCTTGTTGCTCATTTTAATCAGAATATTAGAGTGAAGACACAGGTCATGATTAGAATTTGGAAAGCGGAAGAGGAAAAGGAGGAAGAGCTGGCAGTTGGGGTTAAATTCCAGGAGCAAATTGAATAATTGTTATTTATGCTGCCACAAGTAAGATTAGTTTATTGAAAAAAGTAGCCTCTGTTTAATTCCTGCAGCGTTCTGTAATGGTGTCTGCTTATCTGTAGCTCAGCCAGCCTCCAAAGAAGAGAGCAGACTAAATTCTATTTGGATTAAAGGTGTAAAAACAGAGATGATAAGAACTGAAACCCCCTTTAAAAAGATGCCTGCTAGATAATATCTGAAGATGCAAGTCCTCTGTTGAATATAAAATAACATTTTAGGAATCTTTTAGTAAACAACCTTAAGCTTACTGAACTTGGTAAAATTAAGAAGCATAAGCTTTCAGTTCAGCTTCAGAAGTAAGGCATGGATATGATGCAAGTATCATACTTTTTAAGAAACAGGAAGAATAGTTGAAAGACTCTCTGATAATTAGTATAAATAAATATAAGTATGTATAAATGGTCCTGAATTATTGGGCACCTTTCTGTACTATGACATTTCTAAAACTGATAGAATAAGCAATGGATTAGATGAAAAACTGCACTTTCTCTATTTAGTAATTAGACAGATGGGTGCCTCTACTCAACATAGAAGCTATGTTCATGTGGCATGCTTAACAGGAAAAAAAAATCCTTTTATTAATGAGTGTTGATATAGGTGTCCAGAAAAGACACAATAACAGCATGATGTAAATGATGAAAATACTATAATTTGTGTCAGTCACATCATGATGCAAATGATCTACACATAATTACCATCATTTGCACAGTGCTGTCATGATAGGTCTTGGTCCCCCTTGACACTACCCTCCTGGCATCCATGAGTGTGCAGCCCTTCAATCAAGTTTATGCCTTACTACATAGTTTCATCCTGAATAGTTTGGAATGTCATAGGAAAGAAGGCTTTTATAGAAAACTGCTTATATAAATTTGTCTATATTTTATTTATTTATTTATTTGATTTTTATACCGCCCTTCTCCCGAAGGACTATATATATTCGCTATGGTTAAAGTTTTAAAGGTTTCCCCAGTCCAGGCATGACCAGCTCAAGGGGTGGTGCTAATCTCCCATTCTCAGCCTAGGGAGCCAGCACTATCTGAGAGATCTTTCTTTTCATCAAGTGACCAGCATGAAAGTAAGGAATACCACAACCTTTCTCACCAAAGTGGTACCTATTTATCTACTCAGATCTGCATGCTTTCAAACTACTAGGTTGTCAGGAATTAGGGGTGAGAACGGGAGCTCACCCCATTGCATGGTGCTCAGGTCTCGAATCTGGGCTCTCAGCTTTCCAACTGACAAACCCAGCATCTTTACCCCTGAGCCATCACTGCCCATTATATTAACAAAATGAAATCAGCCTAAACTGAATAGTTTTCAGGTCATCAATTAGTTTTTCTAAAGGAACAAAGAGACAAAGAGTGAGGTTTTCTTTTTGTAAAAAATATATCAATCTGGAGAGTTATAGCAATAACACTAAGACTTATATACCACTTTACAATGCTTTACAGCCCTCTCTAAGTGGTTTACAGAGTCAGCATATTATCCCCAACGATCTGGGTCCTCATTTTACCATCCTTGGAAGGTTGGAAGGCTGAGTCAAACTTGAGCCTTGTGAGATTTCAACTGCCAAATTGCAGGCAGCAGAAGTATGATGTGATAGTCAGCAAAAGTAGCCTGTAGTACTGTACTCTAACCACTGTGCCACTGTGGGTCATTATGACATTAAAAATTTGTTATTCATTTTACTGAACTCTACATCTGGCTGAATATTAAGCCTAGTGTGGATAAGATGATTTCGTTTATTATTTTACCAATGAAATCAATGTATGCTCCTGAACTTATCCAATAATTGAAAATGGCTGCAAATTAATTGGATTATAGTATATCATTATTATGAATTTTGATGATTCATCAGGTTTCCTCTGTTTGTTTGTTTCTTTGTCTAAAAAGCCGACATTATACTAACAAATACTAAGTATAGAATGCTATTTAAGTCACAGAATATCACTTTTGAACAGAGAAATCTAGCTTGATGCACAGGTTAGAAAATGCAGTTTTGATATAAATTACCAGCTCCATTAATATAGGGAGTGCTATTTTTCTCTTCCTGTTCTTTGCCTAACAAAAATCTGTTGCTGGTTGAGAATTTTTCTTCAAAAACTTCAAAAATATGGGCTTAGTCATTGTTTGGATTGATCCATCCTTCTGCTTTATCACTGTTAAAGCCAACTAAAATTTGCATTCTAACTACTGTAGTTGAGCATATTTCAAAAATGGTTCTTAAGAGCTTTGGACTTTGGTGTTGCACCCTGCTGCTATTTACAGTAGTTGTCTGACTTTTTCAGATTCCCTTACAAGACTGAAAAAGAGTTGCACCTTCTTTCAGGAATCGACTGTCTAAAGCAGGGGGACAGATGCAGTGGTGGGTTACTCCTGGTTCGCCTCAGTTCAGGCAAACTGATAGTGGTGGCGGTGGGAGGCTTTTTATTAAAAATGCTCTGCGCATGCGCAGAAGTGCTGCGCGCTACTGATAGCGAATCGGTAATGCTGGGATTTGAAACGCACTACTGGCTGGATGCTGGCCACGCCCAGTTTAGTGAAGGGGAAAAAAGTTGTGAGATGTCACGTGACAACAATGTATCGTTGTGAGTTTGACACCCCTGTTCTAAAGGTATGGTGAGTCTTAAAGCAGCAGCACCATTTTTTCTAGCTCATTGAGGAACCTAAACCAAGTTAGGCTTCTTAATGAATAATATACATTAACTTGCCATTATGAGATAACTGAAATAGCTATTTCCTAATAGCTAGTAATATTTCCTAAAAAGCCTCTTTATTCATTTTGGATTGGCAGAAAAATTCCTTAATCCTAACTATTTAAGAAGAGAGATATCAAATAGCAAATTAAATATTTGCAGATTCTTACATAAACTGAATGATCCATGCTGCTTAGATTAATGAATGGAAAATCAATTATACATCAGATTTTCTACTTATTAAATTCTGTGTCATGTCTGTTGGCAATTCATATACTTTGAAATACATTTAGAAATCTATTTAGTGCAGAGAATTGTGGAAATTGGGAAATTGGACCGTGGTTTTAGTTGATCACATACAAAAGTGATAGACATCAGGAAAAAACACAGTAAGCAAAGAATTCATAATGAGAAAAGCAAAGTCAGTATAATGATGTTTCTTTGATGTATAAGCAGGGTTATGGTGACAATTCAGTTAGGGACCCTTGTCCGATTTATATGATTGGCCAAATTGGCCAAGTACAGTAACTGAAGTTTTCACAAAAATCTGTTCTCTGTCTCCAAATCTTAGTCACATCATGTCTCTCGAGCTTGTAGCTTGTGATTTCACTGAAAAAATACTCTTTTCTTGCAAAGTTCAGAATTCATCATCTATGGCAGATGATTCATGCACAAAATGATTTCATATATGGTTAGGCTTTGATACATATGTGCATATATATATATAAGCTTATAAACATCTGATTCTTCATCTATCCGATTACATGCTTATATTGAATACACACACATACACATACACATTCAATATCAGAATGTGCTATTTTTGTAGTGCAACATTAAAGCACAATTTCCATAGCAAACTCATATAAAGATTGGCACTTATTATGCAAAGATCAGTGATTAAATGAGGACCTTAAGAAGTGGTCATTGTTGGAGTGCTTCAATGAGCTCAAAAGAACTTTTTTTTTCCACCTGACTAAATTCTAAAACTTCTCTTTTAAATTTTATTTTTCTGACATAAAATTGCTTCTTGTTTCCTTTTGCTATTTCATAGATAGTGGTATATGATTAGATTAGATTTATATTTATGTTAATATAAAACTGTCATATCTCACTTTTATGTAATCTTTTCTTGAAAATCACTTGAACAAGCCCATATATTACGTTTTTATCCCCTACCCCTACCCCTGGACTTTCTAGTTCTGCCAACATTTTATATGGAAATTATGAAAAGCAGCCATGTGCTTTATGGGAAGTTGTATTGCAGCAAGGGCTCACTTGTTTTGAATATACTTCACCTGTTGGACAAAAACTATACTTTGGGGAGAATAGCTATCAATAGAATCATGTTTATTATCTGATAACTGTTAGGTAAACTTTTCTTGCAGATGTCTGTCTAGGTATACATAGTCCTAAAACATTTTTAAAGCCTTACAGAATTCCTATCTCGGTATTGAAATTTGAAACTTGGAACAGGTAGGAAACTACGCAGAAATTCAATGAAATATAAATGTTATAAACCAAAAAAATATAATGTTTTTATTCATTTTTTAATTCTGTTTTTTGGGCATTGTATTGCGCGGATTTCTTTTCCCCCAAACTACACACAACAACAGAAGCTTGAGAAAACAATCAAATTAAAGCATAGTAGAATGTGGGTGGATTGTTTTTTAATTAGAAATGCAAATTGTGCCTTCCACACTGACGTCTCTTTCCCACAATGTCTCTTGTTGGGACTGAATGCTAACATAGAGCAGAGATAGGCAACCTGATACCTTCCAGATGCTTTGAACAACACACACAATTGCTTGCCACCAGCTCTACTAGATGGTGCTAATGTTAAAATCTCTGGAGCACACAGATTTATGTATGATCTACACTACGCTGTTCTATAAAACTAGGGTTGTCTATGAAGTTACTGTAGAGTAGTTTGCAATGCCACTGGCTTATATCATTGCCATCAAAATCTCTTCATCATGATATAATGACACATTCTGCCTGTATACATACGTCTATCATTATGAAAAAAATATATGGCAGCAGTCTGCAATTTCCAAATGCAGGCCATGGAACAGCTGTCGGACATAAAAAAAAAATCTGTAAACATCATTGTCCCAAAGATTAGATGTCATTTCTGAGCCCTCTGTATGAATTTCTAATTTGGTAAGCTTAGGAATGGAATGATGCACGTAGCTATAATTGTTTAACTTGTACTGAATTACTTATGTAAAAGAATGTTGAATCCTGACATGAAAAAAGTTAGGCTAAATAATTCTGAAGACAAATACAGAGTCACTCTTTCAAATAAGAAGTAGCAAATCAATGCATACAATATGTGTATTGTTTCTGATTGCTTCTTCTCACAATGACATTAGGCCACACTGCAGGAACTAGGGCTTATATTGTCTCCCTGACATCCACAATGATGCTTTAAAGGGCCGTGGTAGCTCAGGCTGGTAAGAAGCCTGTTATTAGAACACAGCAGCCTGCAATTACTGCAGGTTCAAGCCCGGCCCAAGGTTGACTCAGCCTTCCATCCTTTATAAGGTAGGTAAAATGAGGACCCAGATTGTTGGGGGGCAATAAGTTGACTTTGTAAATATACAAATAGAATGAGACTATTGCCTTATACACTGTAAGCCGCCCTGAGTCTTCGGAGAAGGGTGGGATATAAATGTAAATAAAATAAATAAATAAATAAATAAATTTATTATTTAAATTTAATGCATTACAGTCATTGACTAAAATAACATTTAAAAAGAAAATAAAAATTAGCACCTAACTATGTGAATAAATTAGTTATTAGCCATGTGTGAATGGAGCACACATAATGCAACAAAATTTGAAGCAATAATGTTATTTCTTAGTTTTCCAAATAATTTTATTAAGAATTACACTTGAAAAGAATAGAAGTCAATACAAACTACAAAAAATGCAAACAGAAAAAATGAAAGACAAAAAGTCGGTAGTGTGAAAGAAAGGAAAAAAAAGAAAAAAGAGAAAGAGAGAGAAAAGAAGGAACTCCCGCTTCATCCCAGCAGGTATAAACAATTTTAATGGTTTATCACCATCTCTAAATAAAATATATTATCTCCTCTCCCCATAGCTCAGCTACATCCATCAGTTTTTGTCAGTAAAAGTCTAGCAAGGACAACCATATATAACTGTTTTCTTCTTCTAACACTGATCAAAACAGTAAATCTTACAAATCTTTTTTAAAAAATATTCTTTAAACCCTTCAAAAAAAATCCAGACATAATTTGCTGATCATCTGTGTTCCAAAGTAAAAATCCTTCAGAATTGAATACAGTGAAACCTTGTCTTAATCTCTTGAACATTCAAAGAATTTTTAAAAATCCAAAAATATGACTAAGATATTAGTCTTGGTTGATGTCCATAATGTTTGCTTTGCAAGTTTGAGCCTACATAAATCCTGACTATGCGCCACTCCACTCATAAACTGACAATAAAAATTGTGAGTTTCTGCAATCTACTCATGACAAACAACTGCCTGAATTCAGATGATTATTTCAACAATCTCTCCTTTGTCAGAGATTACACAGACTCAGATCCAACATCCAACAACAATTCCTCTGACAAAGTTGCTAGCTAGCTAGCCAAAGCCAGCAAGGCATCCACTCGCCATGGCTTTCTTCAGGAAGTATCAAGAGATAAGAGCTGTTTCAATCATATAACAATCTCACAATCATTTGACAGATAGAAGTTATTACAATACCTGATATTTAAAAGAAGAGTAACTCTTCTGGTTCCAGTGATGCTATTGTTCTTATCTTCAGTTTCTCTCCCAAAACAGCTATGGGAAGGGCATTAAAAGAGGTTAAATGTAATACTCTCCTGAATTTAGTGGTAAAATTATTATCTATATGAAGCTGGTTTGAGAGGTAAAATTCACTTATTTATAAATATATCTCATTGGTGAGCATCAGGTTCTATTTGACCTTTTATATGTAAAATCCTTTGTCTTAAATCTAATTTAGCTTGATCTGGTCCTTGTGGTAAAATAACATTACTGGAAAAGCTGTAATTGCTTAATTTGGATTGCTTTCTCCCAGGAGGATTTGAAGTTATCTGCCAGTATTAAGTGAACCAATCCAACAGAGCTGAGTAAGTAAATTTATTTAAATAAGCAAGTAAATATATTTATCTAAAGACTAGGTTCCAGTTTGAATTCTTTTCCCAGTGAAGTATTCATTGGGACAGAGGAGTAAGATGGAAGATGCTTCTTAAAAATTTTGTTTGGACACATCTAAACCCAATTTCAAGGTAGCCGTGTTGTTATATTGCCCTAGTTGAACTCCATGTGGCCACTGTGTTCAGGCTTTAGTTGAAAACAACTTAATTGTAGCAGGAATATACTGTGTTGTTTTGATGAAATAAAGATTTGGATGGCTGATACTGATCTCTGTACATAATCCATTTGAGCAGTAATTCTTGTGCATAAGATTGTTTTTTTCCCATTTGTAGTCCAAGAAGGCTATTCATATTTTTCTATAAATTACCATGTAGGCTACGCCTTCTAAGTCAGACAGGTGAAAGATCCATATATCTCTACATCCCATTTTTAGAGTCATCAGTCATGTGCTTCTGAGGAAACTTATGCATAGGTCATTTAGGCAACAATCATAGTTAGGGAAAACCTAACAATTGGTTATAATAACACAGTTCATTCCTCTTAATCCACCCTTTGTGCTTTTTAAAACTTTTATGAAGCAATATGAAGCTGAACCTTAGATTAAATCCATCATTCTGTTTCCAATAAGTATTCCAGACCATGTATTGCAATGCTTGGTGGTTGAGAGTGCTACACAATTTCCTCATGGTATTAAACAGATCTTTGCTTGGAAACTGAAAATCATCTGTGAAAGCATTTTGTTCTGGGCTGATGCAAGAGCTATATTATTCTTCTGTTCCCACCTCCCATACTGGCACTTCATTATTTTCCTTTCCTGCTTGAGAGATTAAGACTGCTATTTATTTTCTCTGCTGGGAATTAACAAATGTTTCCATCTCTTACCGGCTGAAACTGGGTAGGAATTTTCCAATGGGATGCTTTATTTATTATTAAAATTATTTATAAATTATCCACTGTCTATCTAGGGTAGTATACAACATTCAAATAAAAGCAATGGTAAAGAAAACTAATATGATCATAACAATGAGATAAAAACAGAAGCTAGAGCATATATCACTATAGTATTGGCAAAGATTAAAACCATTAAGAATTCCATGAAGCAATATTATTCTTTAGAAAAACAACAGTTTTTTTAAAGAGCAGACTAGACAGAATTCTTCAACTGGATATGGTGATTGAATACTGCAATCTAGCTTTTTAAGATGCTAGGTTATGTAGGTAATGAGAAGGAAGGACTCACTGGAGAAGAGCCTAATGCTGGGAAAGATTGAGGACAAAAGAGAGAAGGGGATGGCGGAGAATGAGGTGGATGGATGGAGTCATTGAAGCAGTTGGCGTGAGCTTAAATGGACTCCAGAGGATGGTAGAGGATAGGAAGACCTGGAGGAACATTGTCCATGGGGTCACAATGGGTCAGACACGACTTCGCAACTAACAACAACAAGGTCATGTAGTGTTGTCTCCAATGGTTGTCATTAAATATAAGCAAATTAATGTGGTATTAGAAAACTTTAGTGTATTTGAAACACATTCAATGATTATATCAAATATAAAATATATGCTACTTTAAATTCTTTGCCATTCATTAAAATAATCTTTGCATCATTCATGGATGGGCACATATCTGTTGATATAACCTAAAGTAAGCACATCTTTTCCTTGGATTGCTACTTATTACAGCTGCTTGATTCTGAAAAAAGCACAGTCGCTATAAGTATGACTGACAGATTCTATGTATGTGCCCTTTTTATGGTCCAAAACAAAATTATTCCAAAATACTACATGTTGTAACATAGCTTTTTAATCTTGAAAAAAAAAATGAAGAAAAGTAAAAAGAAATGGAGAAGTGGAAAATTTGCACAACTAAATTCTGAGTTTCAAAGAAAAAGAAAAGGCAAGGAGTTATATCTAAATAGACAATATATATATTGCGAAGGATAGTAATTGGATGAGAAAGATAATGTATTAATTTAAGAGAGTTACAAAACTCAAGTGCAAATGTAAAGAACTCTTTAGAAAGATCCCCATCTAGATCGTATTTATAAAGGCTTAATCACCAAATTAGAGTCAGACATTCCAGAAAGTAAAGTTACATGGGCTGTAGAAAAAGTTACTAACAATAGAATTTCAGAAGTTGGTGAAATACTAACAGAACTGTTTAAAATGGTGCAACAGAGAGCCTCTTGTAGTGCTAAAGTTGCATTTATATAATATGCTAGTAATATAATACCCAAGAATTTGCAATCCAGTTTTCAATAGTATGTAGAATGAAAATTACTGGATATATAAATCCGATACAAGAAAGATAAAACATGCACATTCAGATTATATGGGATAATGAAGAAGGCGTGAACATTCCTAAAATATGTCTATTTTTCCTTTGTTGATTACAGTTTTTATATAAGCTGTGGCTGCTTTGAAAAGCATGTGTGCAGCAGATCACCTTACTTGTTGATTGAAGAATTTGCATAACGACCAGGAAGTAACTGTCAGAATGGATGATAGTGTAAAAAACTGGATTCTCAGGAGGGAGGGATTATATTCCACAGGAGTAATAAGCAACTTCACTTAGATGCTACATTCAAGACAGGGGTGTCAAACTTGTGGCTCGCAAGCTGGATGTGTCATGCACTTGCACGCTCACCCCCATTTTAATGAAGGGGGGGAAAGTCACGATGTGATGATAACATGACAACACAAGTTTGACTCTCCTGGTTTAAGAGAAAGAGGGTGAAGACAGCCCTTCCCTAATAATTCACAAAGTGTACTGTAAATGCAGATGCTAAAGTGCTCATCTGACAAAATTTTCTCTATAGGTCTGTAAAAAATAAAGAACTGATTGTTGTTAGATTACAGAAACTCAAAAAAATAGTTGCCCACAGATAATGCTGGTGAAACAAAGTCAATCAGGTCATAGAGGGTGAGAAAGGACTAACTATATGAAGACCCAGAAAGAGGTCATCTGAATGTTTGCAAGCCAGATCTGGTAACCCTTGCGTTAAACTAATTCTTACAATCCAGTTCAGCTGTGCTTTAGTCTCAAATTCCCATCTAGCAGAAAAGAAATGGCACATGCCTTGAATTCTTGTTTGGATTGCCAATGTATACACTTATCATTCCTGACAAATATTCATAATGTTTGTTCAGTTCATCTGTTTCGATGTCTCCTATGTGAAGGCTGCTTTTTTATTGTAATGCTGAATTTTAGCTAGTGTTGTACTGAATTTCAAGTAGACTTCAGTTCTAACAGCCGAGAAACATTGATCACATAAAGAAAAATTAAAGTTATTTTTAAAGACATGGATAGAGGGCACAGGTGGTTTTTATTAAGTATCTATGTGAAAGTTCCTGGTTATTGACTGACTCATAAGTGAGTACAGGTACAACGTCATACGTTCATCTTCAAGTGAGAAATGAAAACCATTCTACTTTGCATTCTTTTCATTGCCTCTGAGATTCCTGTCTAATAACATTCTTTTAATACCAATTTCTGCTTTAAGAGCTTTTCTAAAAAAAAAAGAAGGAAAAATACATTTTTATCAAACTTTAGCAATGATACTAGCCTAAAATCCTGATAATATCCATCAGAATGGAAGAAAGGTATATGATGATAAGGATCACTACTCATCTTTTTTTAGATAAGAAGGAAAGGGCTAAATATTTGCATTTATTTACTCGCTTGCTTATTTACCAGGAAGAAAATATTATATATCTATCTTCTGCTTTGCTTCAGTCTCACTGAAGCTGGTTAAATAGTTAATCCTTTAATGTGGGACATTTATCAAATAGTTGGATCTTGTTTGAATTTGCCCACCAACCTTATTTCCTTCCAAACTGAGTGTATTAATGTTACTTTATTGGAGAGGTATCAAGGTGAGTGCATAGGCTTTTAAAAGACATTAAAAAGTGTGGGGAGAGAGGGAGAGGGAGAGCGAATAGACACACTGGTTTTATATATTGGAAAGACCTTCACTTAATTCATAAAGATGGTTTTGGGGTTCCCAATGTTAATCTTTGGAAGCTCTATCCATGGGCAGGAAATGAACATTTGTGATGATGTGGGTCAGGAAGGGCCTTTTGAATGAAACAATAACTCACTCCAAAGATAATTAAACTTGCTTATATAGTTGTTTCTATTTGGAATCTTATTTTTAGTGTTCTTCTGATTAGGTGGTATAGATAGAAAAAAAAATACAGAGAAAACAGAACAAAGACAAGATGTTTATACTACTATTTCTGTACAACTCAAAGGAATAGCACTTAGCACTTAGACTTATATACAGCTTCACAGTGCTTTACAGCCCTCTCTAAGTGGTTTACAGAGTCAGCATATTGCCCCCAACAATATGGGTCCTCATTTTACCGACCTTGGAAAGATGGAAGGCTGAGTAAACCTTGAGCCTGGTGAGATTCAATCTGCCAAATTGCAGGCAACCAGCAGTCAGCAAAAGTAGCCTGCAGTACTGCATTCTGACTAGTGCGCCACCGTGGCTCATGTGACAGTGTTAATTGTTCAAGAAAGAGACGTATGCATTAAATAGAAATGTGCATATTTTATACATTCAAAACTTCACATTTTTTAAAATTTATTTTAATCAGTGAAGTAACCATTTCAGCATTTACTGTTCTGGAATCACTTAAGTTTTGTTCAAAACTAATTGAAAGTAAGTTCAGGATCATTCATCTTTTTCACTCTCAAGACTAGGAGAATGATGGTACAACTCTTGTGGTCTTTCATGATCTCTTGGGGGCTTTTGATACCATTGATCAATACCAGTGATACCCTTAGATATTCTAGCAATTCTTGTCGGGGGTAGATGCCACCTGTAAAACATTTTATACAAATTCTCTTTAAATGCTGTCTACATCGTCATTTTATAATTATACATCCACAATTTCTGTCAGTCATCTAGATCTATCCCATGACCAAAATTCCTCCCCCAAGCAATCATTGCCTCTTTAACTTGTTCTTCCTCTAACTTCACCTCTAGTAAGTATCCATACAGTTTCTTTATCAGTTTGTCATCTGAACCTGTTAAAATCTCATCAAAATCTGAAAAAATGTTGGAAATGTCATCAGATACCTGCATTATATTATCACATGTGGTGGACATGCATTGAAGATATTGGATTAAAATACATCCGTGGTTGGAAAAAATGATTAAAAAGCATATTGACTTTAAGCCAGAAATCTTCCTGTTGGGAATTATACCGGAGATATATACTAGAGATATAAAATATTTGATTGTGAATATTATTACAGCAACTAGGATTGTATTTGGAAAAAATTGAAAAAATGAAAAGTTACCTTTGCAAGATGAAATAATTAGAAAAATGTTGGAATGTGCAGAGATGAGTAAATTAACATTTGAAATTAGAGAACAAGAAGGTAAACAATATTATAAAATATGGGATTTATTCTATAATTGGTTAAATGGAAAGATATGTTTGGAAAAATGAGTATAAGATATATGTATGTAACAAATGATTATTTTGTGAATGTACAGGAAGATATGTTAACACCCTTACAGCATGTTATAATGGAATTGATTTGATGAGGTTTTTTTATTTTATGTTTAAAAATAAATAAACAAGTTTCAAAAAAAAATTACCAGTGATACCTTTCTGGACCAACTGTGAGGGTTGGTGGTAATGGAGGGAGTGACATAGGCATTTTGCTGTAGTGGTTCCTTTTTCTCCATGGTTGGTACTAGTGAGTGGTGAATTAAGGGGGAAATTGACCCAAAGGTCCTTGCTACTTGCTTGACACTTTCACTACTAGTATCTATATGAGGCTGTTGGAGAAAAGTAATCTGATAGCATGGGGCTAAGTATCATCAATATGTTGATAATCACCAGTTGTTTATATTGACCCTGGCTGACCATGTGATATTATAATGGTCAGTGCCTAGAGGTTTTTAGTTTTGGTTCGCAAAGAGCAGGCTTTTGCTGAACTTTAGAAAAACTGAGTGGATATGGGTTCAAAGATCTTCCAATTTTAGTAATTTTCCAGTGCTGAATGTGATTGAATTTGAAATTGGTAAGGTCCAATTTCAACCTGAAGGTTATCATGGACTTATGGGTTTTCCACAAATCCACTCTATCTCATCTTCCTGGATCAAGAGACACTTCTCACAATCATGCCGCAGTCTCTCTTGTTTGGACTACAACTCTGATAACCATTCAGAATAAAGCAGCCCCCTTATGACCATCTCTTTGTTCACACATAGGGTACCTTTGTTTTTATTCACACATGTGACATATCTACTTTGAGCCCCATGGCATACCATCTGGTTTCTGGGTATAATTCAAGGTGTTGGCCATTATCCATATATATAAAAATCCTGGTCCAGGGCCTGCAAGAAGGGCCAGATATTTAAAACTGTCCCCAAAGGCAACAGAGTTGGGACCATATAGACTTCAGGCAGAAGGGTGCACCCTGGGACAGAATTGGCATTAGAGAAGAATGCATCACACACACACACACACACACACACACACACACTGAACAAAGGGACCATCTATGTATGCATTTATATCAATAGCCAGAAACAGATTCCAAAACAGCTGTGTGTGTCTTGCTAATAAAAGGCTACTTTAAGAATTCAGAAAGAAGTACCTTATACTTAGTCTCTCTCTCTCTCTCTCTCTCACACACACACACACACACCCCACAAAAGCACAACTCTTTCAAAAGCTTTTCAGAGCTCAATATACCTTTACAGCCAAGACAAAAGATTAACATAATGATCACAAGATTGTTATATGCAGTCTCTAGAATGGGTAGGCAATCTAATTGCCACTAGTACTGTGAGCCTATAGACACCCCTCTCTGCTATGGACAGGCTTCCTTCTCTACCAGATTTAAGTATTCTTCTTTAAAATAATAGCATTTATAATGATGTTAAGAAACTTCATTATAATGAAGTTTTAACAACATCTTTGTTTTCAAAAATATAATCTTAGTGCAGAGATGTCAAACTTGCGGTATCACATTGTCATCATGTGATGTATCATGACTTTTTTTCCATTTGCTAAACCAGGGGTGGGCATGGCTAGCGTGTGACACATCTGGGCCATGAGTTAGACACCCCTGATCTAGTGCCTTCTTAAGCTAGATTCTTAATAAATTCTTAGAATTGTAGAGTTCTTAGATTAGTAGATAAACTGCAGTTGTTTGGAAATTACCCTCGTTTGCCCAGGAAAGTATCATAGGGAAGTTGAGGGCAGTAAGTGTTGTGGGTACTAGATTGGCCAGCAGAAAACAACCTCAATGGTTTACTTTTTCTTGTAAATGAAGATGTTGATTCTAACCATTTTTTAAACAGGCACACTTCTCCTTCCATGATAGTTTACTACAAATGTGATTCTCAGAATTTCAGATTTCAATATGGTTGCCTAGAGAATCCTTCAAAATGTTATTTCCATAGCCTCTACAAAATGTACAGCAATGTTTGGATTCTCTAATCACATTATTTAATAATTATACTAAAACAAAGGATTGGAATATTAGTAGTAGAAAAAGAAGTAACTAGGATTTTCATACTGGTCATTTTCTTATCCAAATATGCTTATGCTTCTTTTTATCAGATTGGCCTCCCAAAAGTACTGTGCAAAAATTATGAATCTGATCCAAGATGTTTAGCAAACTATTATAGATTTTTCACATTTCTGCAGTGAGTGTGTGTAGATGAGGAGAAACAGCAATCGTTGAGAAATTAGGAGAAGGCCAGGCAGAGCTGAAGATAGTTATCACTTTAAGGATATATTCAACTGTTTCTTTGTTTAACTGTGATGATAATTCAAAAGCATTTGTCTGTAATCCAGAGATGTGTTTTTGAGTGCAGCATGCTGCTTTGGACTTATATAATTAAATTACCTTTTTTTCTACTGATTTTCTTTTGATTGCTTCAAAATCCACAAATGTGCTACACCTTTCACTAAGCTAATCAAACCAATTACCAAACCAGTTATCATTGGCTGATAAAAATGAAATTGCACAGTTGTCTTAAATAATATACTTAAAAGACAATGTGATTTTTCAGTTGAAACTGAAGGTACAATTTGTTCTTATTCTTTTTTTTTTTAACTGAAGTAATAGGCTTCCTTCTAAATTCCTGGTGGAATTCCAGAGATGACAATTGTTTAAAATCATAACATAGATTTCACTGAGAGACAAAAAAAAAATCAACATAAAGCATGTCTCTCTACCTTCCT
This sequence comes from Ahaetulla prasina, assembly GCF_028640845.1. Classification (NCBI taxonomy): domain Eukaryota; kingdom Metazoa; phylum Chordata; class Lepidosauria; order Squamata; family Colubridae; genus Ahaetulla; species Ahaetulla prasina. The sequence continues at coordinate 47,542,313 of NC_080546.1, read as the reverse complement.
TTTTTTCCAGAAAAATCAAATATAAAATATTACATGATCTGGATTTTTTTTTTAAAAAAAACTATATACTACTAGATGTTAGCAATCCTAATTTTTTTATTGCCATTTAGCAGTTGTCTAGATATCTAGAACTCAAATCTTATAGTCCTACTAATAAAAAATCATAAAGGATAGAAAAGGGCCACTTAATCCTTGTTTCTTAGAATTTTTGGTTAAAGGTACAACAGAAAACAGCAGAAGGAAAATTGTGATACAAGTTTTTAAGATTCTTGTTGGGGAAGCACTTTGTCTGCAAAAATAAATTGGATTGGAAGCAGTCCTGATAATTAGGGAACTTAAAAAACTTAAACTGGATGACGCCATTTATATATACAAACAATTGCAATGTTCTTTGGATATGTTTTGCAATGATAATTGTGGTGGTAGTAATGGCGATGAAAATGATGACTTTAAAATAGCAACATATGTAACTGAAAACCTTTCCCATGTTTGAGAAACTGATATTCCAAGACAGAGAATATTTCCTATTCATTTTCCAAAATTTCTGCAATGAGAGATTGGTGCTAAGCAAAGGTTCAAAATGAATAATTATTTAAGGCCCTTTAGTTATCATGAATGAGAAGAATTTCATTTTCTAACATAATTTTATTTTTTATCTGATTTCTTTTTAAAAGCCTGTCATTTCAGACACCAAAACTTTGCTGCTGAAGTTCAAAATCAGTTACAACATAGCTGCAAGATTAATATAGAATACATTTCCTGCACACCTTAATTCTCCATTTTTATGTGGAGATACATTTCAGCAGTGCACTTTAGATTTTAAGGCACTTTTTTTTAAAAAAAAAATCAGGCATAAATCAGTCAAATGGGAATATTGTCTCAAAGAAACAGATCATAAGGTAACATGGGCTGATGTTTTTATGGAACTAAACTTTCCTATCAAGTACAGATGCTTTAATCTTTCTGCAAGATTTATTTACAAGATGCTAACACTTAAGGTTAATCACCTTTCAAAGCAGATGCATAGGAGTTTGCTCCAGGTGAAAATTTGCTAATTTCAAATAATGTTTGCAATAGAAAATATGTGTAGTGCAGGATTGAACTGTGGAATCTTTGGTGCTCTCTGACTTTGGTTGTTTATAGACGTTTCATTACCCAAGTAGGTAACATCATTAGTGTTAGTGTGAGATTTGTTTCCTGTTTATAAATAGTGGCTTGCTCTACCAATGTGGGTGGAGTTTAGGGATGGAATATAAGGAATAAACACAATGACCTTACAAAAAGCCATTACACAGAAACTAATAAGTTTCAAAATATTTACTAAGTAAAATGTATCTGCGTTTAGGTGAAACTGAAAAAAGCACCAATTATTTTCAGAATCATTGTATAAACAGAGGAGAAAGCTAAAGCTTCAGCTAAAACCAGGCACTACACTGGTGGCAGATCATTGTTTCTTATTTCCTCTAGAACACGGGTGACAAACTCGATCATGTCATGTAATGTATTGTGAAGTTTTTTGCATTTTGCTGGAGCTGGGGTAGGCACGGCGTGAAGCCAGTTTGACATCCTTGCTCTAGAAGATTGATCTAAATCAATCAGTCTCAAATGTGTTTTGTATAAAATTGCATGCTAAAGACTACACATTGTAGGCCTTTCTGGCTTATGCTGTTCATTTATTGTTTAGTTTATCATTTAATTTCATCTACCTAGACATAATATTCTGCATTTAACTGGGCATAATATTGATTTGAATTGTATACCATTTTACAGCCTAGCCAATTTGAAATAGCTATCTTTTTTGGTACTCCAAAAATATTTTGCTTTACATAAAAAAAAGTGCTAGGCAGATAAGGCACCATATATGGAAAAAAATGTCCTTTTTCTCCTGCCCAACATACATTGTTTGCTTTAAGAAGTCAATGCATATCTGATAGATCAATGTTTCTCAACCTTAGCAACTTGAGGAACTGTTGCTGATTGGGGAATTCTAAGAGTTAAAGTCCCCCATCTTCAAGCTGACAAGGTTGAGAAACACTGCAGTGGATAATAGTTCTTGCATTCCTTTCATATAATTACTTTCATTGAGGGGACACAATGATGTAGCAGCTTAATGTCACTGGAACTGCTGGCCAGAAATGGTCTGCACTCCTATGGTTCAAACCCTACTTAATGAGATGGAGGGAATGCCGGTTGCTCATTCCCCAGCTCCTGCCCACCCAGCAGTTCAAAAGCATATTGCAAGTAGATTAAATGCGTACCACTTTGGTGGAAAAAAACTAGCTATTTTCACACATACAAGAGCACAGAAGCAGGTGCTGGTCCTGGCTGGATGCGAGGCAACGTGACATAAAGCAAGATAAGACCTGCTGAGGCATCACGAAGAGCCAGCAAACCCCAGTGCTGCTAGTTAGCTAGTGTAAAATTATTTTAACTATTTTACCCCACCTCTACCCCGCACAAGTGCCAAGTGATATGAACTAGCAATCTAGGCTGTCAAGACAGCATTGTGTCTAGTATTTGTAGATTTTCCTGACATGCTAAATAAAATAAATAATTACTTACACTTAACTTTTGGCAAAATGTACTAATAGCAAGCTACACCAGATCACATTGTCTTGAAAATTCTGTTGTAAGTATTTGCCAGATTATAACTAGTTTTTTTAAATGGTGGAATAATTTCTGGTTTTGTTCAAAAGGGGGAAAGTAACTGTCATAATCAAATATGTGAAACATAGCACCAGTAATAGAATATTCAATATAGGTATACTGTGCTTCCCCCTTCTTCCTTGTGATACAAAATAGTTGACTCAGTTTCTAGTTCAGCCCCTTGGCTGGTAGCACTTTTGTCTTCAAAATGTATTTTGTGTACTAAAGGGATTCACACTCATCTCTTTTGGTAATAGTCTACCTACAAGTCCTTTGTGTAGCCTTGGAATTTCTTGTTCACGTGGTACATGAAAACTGACAGGGCAGTTTTCTGCCATTTTAAGGTAGGGAACACATCTATATTCTCCCAATTGTTTGAGGTGGTTCCATCCTAACTCTCTGAAATGTTCAATCCTTTTAGTGATACCCAAGAACCTAAGTATAGTTATTAGCATACTTGCCAGTTGGCATACATGTTGGTCATTAAGGTCTCCTAGTGGTCATGATTTTAGGATTAGTTCAATGACTATATTTCTATTTATCTTAGAAATGTTGAGTTAGCAGACCGTAACTATTGTCTTTATTCAGCTTCATTACCTAGTGGTTCATTCACAGGTGGTTGTTATACCTTTCTGTAAAATTGTGAATTTTGTACATCAATAATAAATATTTGTGGAGGAATGAAAACTCAACATTATCTATAGACTAGATTATACATTTTTGTCCATATGAAAAAGCAAATGGGTTATAAAAATCCTTCTGGAATCTTCTAAAGATACAATCAAATAAATAATCCTGTCAGGAGTCCCTGTACTCAGTCATTCAGGCTCTAGTCACAGCTGTACTACTATAATGTGTAATGTATTTAGGATTATCCTTGAAGAGATTTGGAAACTATAGTTGGTGCAGAGTCCAGTGGCACTGGTAGTTCTTGGGGGCCAAGAATGGCCCATGTAACACCACTGCTCCACCAGCTGCATTGTCTGCAGATCTGCCTTTGGGTACAGATCAAGGTGCTGGTAATGACCTTTAAAGACTTTCATGGATGGGTCTAGGATACTTGAGGGACCTTCTTATCCTACTTCGGGTGACCCGCTCCCTCCTTCATCAGGAGGTGCGGGATGACCCTTTGCAGGGACGTGCCGAGGAGTTTAGTGGTTATCTATACGATAAAATCGCTCAGCTCCGGGACGGTCTGGACCGAAATTGGGATGATCCAAGCGAGGGAGAGAAGACACGTCTTGTTGAGCCGGTTTGGGATGAGTTTGACCCTGTGGCTCCCGAGGACGTGGACAGGTTGTTGGGGAGGCTTCACACCACGACATGTTTACTGGACCCGTGTCCTTCCTGGCTGGTACTGGCCACTCAGGAGGTGACACGAGGCTGGCTCCAGAGGATTATCAACGCTTCTTTGTTGGAAGGGGTTTTCCCTGCCGCCTTGAAAGAGGCGGTGGTGAGACCCCTCCTCAAGAAGCCCTCCCTGGACCCAGATATTTTGGGTAACTATCATCCAGTCTCCAACCTTCGCTTCGTTGCGAAGGTTGTAGAGAGTGCTGTGGCGCGACAGCTACCCCAATACCTGGATGAAGCCATCTATCTAGACCCGTTCCAGTCCGGCTTTCGACCCGGATACAGCACGGAGACAGCTTTGGTCGCATTGGTGGATGATCTCTGGCGGGCCAGGGACAGGGGGTACTCCTCTGCCCTGGTCCTATTAGATCTCTCAGCGGCTTTTGATACCATCGACCATGGTATCTTGCTGCGCCGGTTGGGGGGATTGGGAGTGGGAGGCACCGTGTATTGGTGGTTCTCCTCCTATCTCTCCGACCGGTCGCAGACAGTGTTGACAGGGGGGCAGAGGTCGGCCGCGAGGTGCCTCACTTGTGGGGTCCTGCAGGGGTCGATTCTCTCGCCCCTGCTGTTCAACATCTATATGAAGCCGTTGGGTGAGATCATCAGTGGCTTTGGGGTGAGATACCAACAGTACACTGATGACACCCCACTGTACTTTTCCACCCCGGGCCACCCCAATGAAGTTGTTGAAGTGCTGTCCCGGTGTTTGGAAGCCGTACGGGTCTGGATGGGGAGAAACAGGCTCAAGCTTAATCCCTCCAAGACGGAGTGGCTGTGGATGCCGGCATCCCGATTCAGTCAACTGCAGCCGCGGTTGACTGTTGGAGGCGAGTTATTGGCCCCAAAGGACAGGGTGCGCAACTTAGGTGTCCTCCTGGATGATCGGCTGTCGTTTGAAGATCATTTGACGGCCGTCTCCAGGAGGGCCTTCCACCAGGTCCGCCTGGTTCGGCAGTTGCGCCCCTTCCTTGATCGGGATGCCTTGTGCACAGTCACTCACGCGCTCGTTACCTCTCGCTTGGATTATTGTAATGCTCTCTATATGGGGCTCCCCTTGAAGTGCACTCGGAGGCTTCAGTTAGTCCAGAATGCAGCTGCGCGGGTGATAGAAGGAGCTTCGCGTAGCTCCCACGTAACACCGCTCCTGCGCAGACTGCACTGGCTACCTGTGGCCTTCCGAGTGCACTTTAAGGTGTTGGTTATGACTTTTAAAGCGCTCCATGGCTTAGGGCCTGGGTACTTACGGGACCGCCTGCTGTTACCACATGCCTCCCACCGACCCGTACGCTCTCACAGAGAGGGACTTCTCAGGGTGCCGTCCGCCAAACAATGTCGGCTGGCGGCCCCCAGGGAAAGGGCTTTCTCTGTGGGGGCTCCCACACTTTGGAACGAGCTTCCCCCAGGCTTACGTCAAATACCTGACCTTCGGACTTTCCGCCGCGAACTGAAGACATACCTTTTTATTCGCGCGGGGCTGGCTTAAATTTTAAATTTTAAATTTTAAATTATATAAATTTTATCGATTTTAAATTTTCTACTAATTTTAAATGGGGTTTGGTTTTATAAATTTTAAAGTTCTAGGCTAATTATAATAAGTTTTTTAACTTGCATTTTAAATTGTATACTGTGGTGTTTGTATTTTATTGTTGCCTGTACACCGCCCTGAGTCCTTCGGGAGAAGGGCGGTATAAAAATCAAAATAATAATAATAATAATAATAATAATAATAATAATAATAATAATAATAATAATAATAACAACAACAACAACAACAACAACAATAACAATAATAACAATAATAACAATAATAATAATAATAATAATAATAATAATAATAATAATAATAATAATAATAATACTGGGATTGGCTTGCCCTACCCAAGCTGGCAGAGGAGGCATTCTGAGAGTCCCATCAGCCTGATTGCTCCAGCTGATGGAAACTAGGGAAAGGGACATGGGGATGCCCCCCATGTGAAATTGGCCCCAACCCTCTTGTCTTTCCAGAAGAGCTTAAATACCTCCAGTTAGTTTGGAGCTCCAATTAGAGGATTATTACAATGGAGATGATTGATTAACAATAGATTCCACCTCCCTCCCATCCTGCTATAGCCTTCCCCATCTTTTAATTGTGCCATGGTATGCTGGGTTTATATTAATTTATGTTTTTAATCTATATAGTTTTTGTTTTTTATTATTGTAAGCTGTCCAGAGTTACCATGAGGTAAAATGAGTGGCCTGTAAATTTTATAAATAAATAAATGAACAAATGAAAAAACAAACAAACAAACAAATCCTATGTAATATTGCTCCAGAGGCAAAATATATTTCATTTACTTGTATGTTTCAAAGGTTAAGTTGTCCTTTTTAAACTATTTTTCCCAGAACATTACCATTATGAGAGGCTGTATTCTTCTTCCTCTTTCAAGAAGGTTTCCAGATACCCAATTTGGTAAAGTTAAGGCTACATGAAGGAGAGCAAAGATAATGGTTTTGCAGGAAAAGCAAAATCTTTTATTTATAACACTGGATATCATTTCTTCTCTGTTGCCTCTTTAGTTTCCAAGACTGATTTATATGTGGAGAAAGGGTGGGAGGGAAGGAGGAAGAGCAAGGTCCTCCAATTCTATTTCCTTATTTTCAATACTCTTTAAAAGCTTGTTTATAATTCATCAGGGGAATTTAAGGCCTGAGTGCCCAGTAAAATCAATTTATCAGCACTCCTTGAGGGAATGTATAACTAAGAGCATTCTTAGAGTAACAAACCAAACTGCTTCGGTCAAGACGTACAAAGGTTGTATAGGACTTGACAAAAAGAATCTCAAAAAGTCAACATGAAATAATCACCTTCCATTTATTTGCAAAAGTCACCAATACAGAATCCAGTTTATGGATTTTTTTCTTCTCTACTCATGCAATTGTTGTCATTATACTGGGGTTTTAGAGGGTGGGACATATTTTAGACTTTTTCCTTGAAGTTCCATGTTCAAGTCAGCTCTTTCGTCAAGAGCAGAAATTAAATTTCCTATGACAGATGTTTTGACTTCAATAATATGAAGTTCAAAAGACAACCAAAGCCAAGAAATAAAGAAATAAAGAAAACTTATTTCCTTAAAATAGCTGATTGGTTTGTTGTAAATAAATATTCACATTAGTTCAACTAAAAATTTAAATTTATATGGATATATTTCTTGAAAATAATGCATCTTGGATGGATGAAATGATGCAATTATACACATATCCCATTCATCTATCATTGTACACACAGATACACACTGTACTAAATCATTCTGTTAGATACTATGCAAATCTTCAAAGCTTTCTGAACCTGAACCCAATTCTCTTGAATTTAAGGCTGCACCTGGACTTATAAATTATAATGATTGACATTATCCTCTCAGAATATGTTTAAGATTTTTCTCTATTTCAATATTTATCAGAGAAAAAGACATAGAGAACCATAGTTGCTGGATAGCAGCCATCAAACACAAATAATTGAAACTTTCTACAGAGTTAGTATCTTCATTGCAGCTTTGATATATATGCACACTGCAGAGTACCTAAAGTATTATAAAGTATGATAAAATAATGTTCACCATGTAGTGAATTCCGTTGCCCCCAACCCCCTTCCCAAGAAGTGCAGCCTTTGATGTGTGGTGTAGTCTGCCATTGTTCTGTTTCATCAGAGATAAGAGATAGTTTGGGCAGCTGTCTCTCACAGTCTGAAGATAATTCCCATCTAGTGTACTAAACTAGGTTTCTCTCATAACATCTTGATCACATACATAGAAAGAAGTTCCAATTATTATTAACTGAATGTTTGCTAATTTAAAAATAATTATTATTCTAGTTTAGGAATGCATTAAATCCTTAAACATTTTGGCAACTATACGCTACTACATTGTACTACAAATAAGCTTTGATTGAAGACACTAAGCCTTGTAAAGAAATAAATTTAGAGGCTTTTCATTTGAAGATTGGATTTAAACATCTGAATATAAGAAACTTGCCAGAGGTATGCTAATTCCTATTATGCAAAGGAATCCAACATGTGTTCTTTGCTATTAAAATCATGGCACCATGGAATAAAGGAAATGTTTCCCAAATATATAGAGCAACTAAAACAGCTTCCTGCAGAAATCACCCCAGTCAAATGAGATTTCCATATAAATGTACAATATGTGTTCCTGATTGTGGGAGAAGAAAGGAAACACTCTATAGGTGGAATGGAATTCTATGTTGTGGTTACCATCTGTAGCCTCTCAGTCTCCTTTATGATGTCTATTTCATGAGTGTTTGTTTTAACTAGATTAATTCACCTACCACTTGAAAACAAAACTGCTCTGATAGTGTTTATTTCTGGTCAGCTTCACTTTCACTGACATTTCCTGAACAATGTTAGCAATTAAAGCCACTGAAGAGCTGAATTATATAGATCAATGCAAAATATTTAACAAACACAACTCAGGTTTGTAGAAGCTAATTATGTTTAGGCAACACAGCTGAGGTTCTTTATAAGAAGAGAAAGAGAATGAAATATTTCTCTAGTGAGTGCCAATTAAACATGGTGGTATCAATAATCTATTAGAACGGCTTTCATTTAAAAATGTATGGAAAATTATTTTAGATGGATATCTAAGTTGCACCAAAAATTAATTTTTTAGAATCAAGAAATTTGTTCATCATCATATACTTGGAGTTTATTTGACCAGACCTATAAGCGCCGTGTTTTACTAGCACTTAAATCAATACTGTAAAACTAAAGGTATTCCAGATACTAGTGGTACAATAGATCATCTAAGAACTGATTGGCTAAATTAGGATTACCATTTGATGAAGTGGCTTTAATTTATAGGATTTACACAAAAATCACTGGTCTTACATTTTATCAGTTTAAAGTATGTGGAATGAAAGTTTATTGTTATATCATGGGCTTCTTTGGAAAGTTATGATTTATTCCCATTATGGTCATGTCTAGATATAGTAGAATATAAAGATATAGTAGAAAAGATGTTTTATTTCCAAATGTTTTGCTGCAAAAATATTTGCCTTTACTGTGTGACAGAATAGATTTTGTTTTTGAGATTCTAAGCATTTTAACTCTCTGGGGAAAAAAATCTACTTTAAAAATATGTAGTAAGTAAGAGTGAAAGAGAGATAGCAACATCTATGGAGTGATAATTTTAAGGGGTTTTCCCAACTTCAAATTAAATGCATCTTTCTTATTTCATATCAATGGCAGTAACTTCAGCTTAAGCATGTTTTGACAGTTCCACATAGATAAAGTAACTGTGCTGCTTTAAAGTTACCTGGGATGTTTTCTAATTTGATAGCATGAATGTATGATAGAAGTAAAACCCACAATATAGCTTTACCAAAAGTTCAAGAGTATTTTAAAGGATATATTACTGGATATAATAAACCAGAATAAATAATGTGCATGTCTGATACCATCTGCCCTCAATTTATGGCAGCAATTCATTATAATATAATATTATACATTGTAATAATATTAATGGAATTGAGATTTGAGATTTGAGAGTAGTGTTGTGTGGTGTGGTGGCCTAATAGTAAAGATGCTTGCCTCCCACTTGGAAATTTGAGAGCTCAATCAATGTTTCTCTCCTAGAGTGCAAAGGAAAAAATAATCTGCAAACTCCGCATAGGCATCAGGAAGGGCATCCAGCCAGTAAATGTTCAGCTCCATCCAGTCATCCAACTCTACCTCAAATTAAGGGATTACAGGTCATAAAAAGAGAAGGGATTAATGGATTTGAGATTAAAATTGCTTCATCAAAAATTAGGGGTTTGATGGGAGTGTAATAATGTAAGATTATTTTTCTAATCCTGTGATATTTATCTATTTCAAATAGATAAATATCACAGAATCAAATCATGGAGACTGAAGCCAAATACCCTGATTCACTGGCAATTATTTTGGGAGATCTAAACAAGGCAAACTTAAGGAAAGAGCTACCAAATACTTTCAGCATGTCAATTGTCCCACTAGAGGCAAGAATACTTTAGACCATTGCTACACAACACTAAAAGATGCTTATTGGTCTTTACCACGAGCAGCTTTAGGACACGCTGATCATTGCATGATTCACCTTGTACCTGCTTACAGGCAAAGACTTAAAACCACAAAACCAATAATTAAATCAGTGAAGACCTGGACGGAGGAGGCAAAATTAAAGCTACAATCCTGCTTTGACTGCACTGATTGACATATTTTTGAAGATACCTCTGCAGACCTGGATGAACTCACAGATACTGTAACATCATATGTCAGCTTCTGTGATGACCTATGTGTACCGACAAGGAACTTGCGAATATACAGTAACAACAAACCTTGATTCACACCTAAACTTAAGCAGCTACGTCATTCCAAAGAGGAAGCCTACAGAAAAGGTGATAAAATGCTGTACAATCAGGCCAGAAATGCACTAACAATGGAGATCAGAGCAGCAAAAAGAAACTACTCTGAAAAGCTAAAGAATCAGTTTTCAGCAAATGAACCAGCAAATGTGGAAAACTCTTAAAAATATCACCGGCTATGGCAAACCTCCTTCCCAGGCTGAAGATAATCAACAACTGGCAGATGACCTGAATGAGTTTTACTGCAGGTTAGAAAGGAAACTACAGCCACCTATCTCCACAACCCCCATCTCAGAGACACCAACAACAGCCAAGCCTCCTACAACTGACCCCATCCCATTGGGTTCACAACCCCTAGTGATCACAGAAAAGGAAGTGCAGGACCTATTTCACAGACAAAAGCCAGGAAAAGCTCCAGGCCTAGACAAGATAACTCCTTCTTGCTTAAAAGTCTGTGCTGACCAATTGGCCCCCATCTTTACCTATATCTTCAATAAATCACTAGAGATGTGCTATGTTCCTTCTTGCTTCAAACGCTCTACCATCATCCCAGTGCCGAAGAAGCCCACCATCAAGGAACTGAATACATCTGTAGTCATGAAAACCTTTGAAAGGCTAGTGCTTTCCTACTTGAAAACCATCACGGATCCGCTGTTAGACCCCTTGCAATTTGCATACCGAGCAAATAGATCAACAGATGATGCTGTTAATATGGCTCTGCACTACATCCTACAACATCTTGAAACTCCAAAGGCCTATGCAAGGGTCCTCTTTGTAGACTTTAGTTCAGCATTCAATACCATCATTCCAGACACTCTTCTAACTAAGCTAAACCAGCTACAGGTACGTGAACAGACTTGTAAGTGGATCACAAGCAGTGGTGGGATTCAGCCAGTTCGCACCACTTCGGGAGAACCTGTTGTTAACTTTCTGAGCAGTTTGGCAACTGGTTGTTGGAAGAAATCATTAGGGCAGAGAACCAGTTGTTAAATTACTTGAATCCCACCACTGATCACAAGCTTCCTAACAAACAGGAAGCAGCAGGTGAAGCTAAGCAGGATCACATCAGATACCTGTACAATTAGCACAGGGACCCCCCAAGGCTGTGTACTCTCCCCACTTCTCTTCTCTCTGTATACCAATGACTGCATCTCCAACGATTCATCTGTTAAACTATTGAAGTTCACAGATGACACAACAGTGATCGGTCTCATTCGAGACAATGACAAATCTGCATATAGACGAGAGGTCGAACGACTAGCCCCATGATGCGACCGAAACAATCTGGAACTGAACACACTCAAAACCGTAGAAATGGTGGTAGACTTTAGGAGAAACCCTTCCATACTTCCTCCTCTCACAATACTAGACAACACAGTATCAACAATAGAAACCTTTAAATTTCTAGGTTCTATCATATCGCAAGTTCTAAAATAGACAGCTAACATCAAAAACATCATCAAAAAAGGACAACGAAGAATGTTCTTTCTGCGCCAACTCAGTAAGCTCAAATTGCCCAAGGAGCTGCTGATTCAGTTCTACAGAGGAATTATTGAGTCTGTCATTTGCACCTCTATAACTGTCTGGTTCAGTTTTGCAACCCAACAAGAAAGACACAGACTTCAGAGGATAATTAGAACTGCAGAAAAAATAATTGCTACCAACCTGCCTTCCACTGAGGACCTGTATACTGCACGAATCAAGAAGAGGGCGGTGAAAATATTTACAGTCCCGCACATCCTGGACATAAACTGTTTCAACTCCTACCCTCAAAACGATGCTATAGAGCACTGCACACCAAAACAATTAGACACAAGAACAGTTTTTCCTCCGAAGGCCATCACTCTGCTAAACAAATAATTCTCTCAACACTGTCAAACTATTTACTAAATCTGCACTACTATTAATCTTCTCATCGTTCCCATCACCAATCTCTTTCCACTTATGAATGTATGACTGTAACTTTGTTGCTGGTAATCCTTATGATTTATACTGATATTGATTGTTCCTGATTGCTTATTTGTACCCTATGATTATCATTAAGTGTTAAATTGTACCCTGTGACCATCATTTGTGTTGTAAATGTTGTACCTTGATGAAGGTATTTTTTCTTTTATGTACACTGAGAACATATGCACCAAGACAAATTCCTTGTGTGTCCAATCACACTTGGCCAATAAAAATTATATTCTATTCTATTCTATTCTATTCTATTCTATTCTATTCTATTCTATTCTATTCTATTCTATTTTATTCTATTTAACATATACATACAGATCAGTAGTGGGTTTCAAATCCTATCCCTACCAGTTCACTCATGGACACACGTGCATGTGCAATACTTCTGCACATGTGCAGAGATGTCCGGGCAGGTGGGCGGAGCATCCCACTGCTGCCGCTACTGGTTTGCCCGATCCAGGGAGAAATGGTAGCAAGCCACCACTGGTACAGATTGGTTAAGTTCTGTAAGGATTTAAAGTTTTTTGTGGATAGGGTTCTTTTTTTCCTTATATTTTTTTGTATGGCTTAATTTTAAGTTTGTTGTTCCTTCTTTTCTATGGGTTACTTTTCTAGTTTTGTATTCTGTATTCTGATAGTTGGGTTTTTGAGGGTTTTTTGGGGGGTAATCTTAAAAAAAGGAGTAAAGATTAAAAATTTAAATTTCAAAAATGAAAGATTTAAAAGTATTCAGCTTTGTCTAAAGAATGCTTTTGTTGTTTAGTCCCCATTATTAAGGTAGTGAATTTTAGTAGGATAGCCAAATTATTTGATTTAAATATTTCTTACTGCACCTGACAGTTGTGCTATATGCCACTGTTTCTAATCATTCTCCATTAGTTTAAAAGAAATACAATAATCAGGTATTTATTTTTGCGAAGACATTGTTAATACATCCAAAACGTGTCTGCATGCACATTGACACCTACTACATCCACTCAAGTCTTATCATGTATAAATTTTAACACTTCTGTGTTGGTTTTTATTTATTTGTTTATTTATGATTTTCTGAGCTGATTGACCTTTTTAGGTGCCTTTGATTTTGAGTATCAGACAATTTTGTCCAAGCACCAGATGAAATATAATTGATGACAATGGCAAATTTTTCCATACTGTGGATAACCATATTACACCAGCATAATTCTGAAATCTCCAGGAGCTAAGTTTTTTTCATGGGACAGATACCTTCACTTTAGGGCATTGTAGAAGAAATAAGCAATATTTTTTTCTTCTTTTATAACCTCTAGTGTCCTGATGATCCGATGCCTAAACATACCATGAACATATTGATGCTATATATAATCCCTTGACTATTTTGTGCAGCTTCACCTTATCTAAGTATGTCACACTTTTTTCAAGTGTGAAATTATATTTTCTCCCAGCATAAGCTGAAACATTAGGATTTCATGATATCCAAAGAGAAAGATGTGAGCTTTTATTTGAATTAAATAATAACTCGATTAGAAAATAGAAACCTGATCTTTTTTCATCCAAACCAGTTTGTCCATCAGTTTAGTTCATCCTGATTTTTTTTCCTACAGAAATGTGGACATAATTCTAAAGGAAGTCCCATATTGTAGCCATACAAAATTTTTATTTTCTAATGTTGTATCCAGTTAATTGAGAGTCATTGAAATTCAGGCAGCATACAAGTTTGATAAATTATTATTATTATTATAGTCTCAGGTGAAGCCCAGATACTCCTGAATTAACCATTAAGCAGAATAAACATGAGTTTAGGGTTCCAACAGAAGGGACTTTTCCTCACTCATTATCATGTTTTTAACTCTTTCGTTGCCACTGTCAACTTTAGTCTTTTTTTTTTTTTTTTTGGTAAATTGTGTTTATCTGATATGTTTAATCTGCATGGTCAAAAAGAAAAAAAATGGCACAGGGGATGACTAAAGTTTAAACATTTGGTTTGAAGATGTCATCAGATATCAAATATGTTTGCATCTTGTAGCATGATAGTTTCACTTCCATAGAAGGGCATCACTGTTGAGGTGTTCTTAGAACATCAGTTAGTCTTACCTTAGCTCTGAGTTCAGATAAAGTAAAGTTCTAGGGGACAGTGGTAATCTCTGTTTTTTAGCCAAGGGAGCCAGCATTGTCAGCATAAGTCAAAGAGATATTGTGAAATCAGAAAAGTCTACGTAAAGCACTGGTTTAACACAACTGTTCATGGATTTAAGGTGTTGAGTAAATGTAAGGCATGCAAGCCATCTCTTATGGAGCAACAGAAAAGGATTTTGAGTAGCAGCAAGAGAAGCCCAAGGGTTCTTCAGGAAGAAGATTGACCTATAACTGAAGACAACAGGACTGACTTGCTTAACAGCTTAAAAGATTAACAATGAGTGAGAATACCAGATGTTGCAGAATTTATTGTCAGTTTACCAAGAATTTATCAGGAGGAATAGATCAGATTATACTGAATATGATGCAGAGAACATTTTCAGGGCTCTGATATGAATGTTTTACCCTTCACAAGGAGTTCCCAAAGGACAGGTATATCTGTAAACTTCCTTTTTAAAATATTATTCATTCTTTCTTTTCAATATTGAAAATTAATTTCAGTATCGAACACTGAATATTCAGTATTGAACATTAAAAAACATAGTCCAGTGATTGAAATCCCATAGTCCATAGCATAGTCCAGTGATTGAAATCCCAGGTTAGAAACTAAATGACTGTGAGTTCTAGTCCTGTCTTAATCATGAAATCTGGCAGGGTAATTTTGGGTTCATCACTCTCTCTTAGCCTAACTCATTTATTTATTTATTTATTTTATTTATTTTGTCACAACATTATATATAAGCATCACATAAAAATATTATAAAGTATATAAACATATATATGAGGTAATATAAGGAAGTATAAGCATATATATATATAAGAAGAAAAAAAGAAAAGAAGAAACAAGCAAACAATAGGACAGGAATGATAGGCACGTTTGTGCTCTTATGCACGCCCCTTATAATCCTTTTAGGAATGGGGTGAGGTCAATAGTAGAAAGTTTTTGGTTAAAGCTTTTGGGATTATGGGAAGAGACCACAGAGTCAGGTAATGTGTTCCAAGCACTGATAAGTCATATTTTCTGCAATCTAGATTAAAGCGGTTAACATTAAGTTTGAATCTATTGGTTGCTTTTGTATTATTGCAATTGAAGCTGAAGTAGTCTTTAACAGGAAGGACATTACAATAGATGATTCTATGAGTTTTTTGGGGAAAAAAGAGGAGGAGGAAGAAGGAACATTAAATATGTTTGCTAACTTGAGCCATTTATAAAAAGGATATAAATAGAATAAGATAAATAATCAATCAATCAATGCAAATATTAAGAACGGTGTATACTGCAAATGTGGAAAAAAGCAAATAAATGCAATTTAAAAATGAATTTCTTTTGGTTGCAACTGTTGCTCACTATCCATTTTCCCATGCCCAAATTTGGATAATTTTCCCATTTCATGTCTCAAAAGTTATATTTTAAATGTATTTGTGCAGCCTAAAAAACTTAGTCATTCCACTCTTGAGCTTCTCTGAGCAGCCAAGGCTAGAATCAGGATCCTGCATATTTGACATAACTGTCTTTTGGGATGAGCTGATAAGATCACAGGTTGTAATATTTTCCAGGATAAGATTGTTTTGAGCACCCAGGATGGCTTACTGAAAAGGTAACAGTTGGTCTTTGATATTCATTAGGCATATTTCTTTTTAAGATTATTTTTATTTAACAAATACAGTATTCTGAACTTTCAACTTTACTTGCGTTTTTGGCACCAGCACATATCCCAAAGCCTAAAAGCAGAGTGCGCTATTAAAACTGACATTTTAAATGTTTCCAGTTTTGAAAAAGAACACTTTTTGAGGCATATCAAATCATTTTGTCTCTGAGATTTTTCTTTTGTTATATCCAATTCTAATGCTATTTATGCTTCAAGGAACAAAATCTCTCTCTGATGCACTGTAATCTTGAAGGCTCCTTTCTAAGAACAGTCTGAAAAGTTAGTGGATCAAGAAGCTTATACTGAGTTAGATTCTTAATCTGGGGCAGCACAATTTCATGAGTGTCAATCCAGAAGTAAGTCTTACTGAGTACAAATTGAGAGAAAACAACTGAAAAGAAAAACCCTACTGAATCAATGTTTGGCATAGCTCTAGCCCATATGCAAATATACAGCACACATTTAATACTTTACACAGATCCATGTTTTTATCACAAATCAATGCTACTTAACTAAAAACACACACACTCACACAGAGAGAGAGAGAGTGGTACCTTGGTACTCATGATGAATTGGTTTTGGGAGGTGCAATGAGTACCAAAAATGATGAGTACCAAATGATTTTTTCCCATAAGGAATAATGTAGTGAGTCACAAGGCAGCCAACAGGTGGCCATGTAAATGTTTCAAATGTATGTTCACTGCCTTGAGTTACTTGTAAAAACAATAAAGGCAGGATATAAATAATCAAAAAAAGAAAATTGCCATTTCTATTTTTTTCTAAATTTTATTTGGGAATTCTTGAGTAACTCTTTTATTATGAAAGGTTATAAATATTAACTTACCTGGAATCCCAGCTTACAAATGGTAGTAAATTATTATTTATGATAATGTCAGACTCTATACTGTATATTATTGTATATCATATGTTAGCTAACACACGATATACAATAATATACAGTATAGTTACTTGGCTTATGTCCAGATGCTGTTTACAAAGGCTGTACCATTTATTAAAGGGCATGAGTCTAGATGTTGCATATTAACATGAAAACTCCACCAAACCTTAACAGGTCAAGTTCCAGTTATATAGATGTATTTTATGGAATTTTAGATATTACAATTTTTATAACTTCAGATATTATCACATTGTATATAAATTTTAGATGTCATCACATTTTAGTAATTTTAGATGTTATCAGTAAGTCATTGGTCTCATTCAAGATGGTGATGAGTCTGCATATGGGAGGCTGAACGACTAGCCTTGTTGTATAGCTGGAACAATCTGGAGCTGAACATGCTTAAAACTGTACAGATGAGAATGGATTTTAGGAGAGCCCTTCTATTCTACCACTCTTAATTAGTGGTGGGATTCTACTGGTTCGGACCGGTTCGAGTGAACCGGTAGCTCCAACGATCAGCTGGGAGTGAACCGGTTCTCTTCGATAATCAGAAGGGGCCACCCGCCCTCCCACGATATTTTCCTACCTTTATCTCCTCAGCTGATGTGCGCAGCAGAGCTGATTGCCACGTGAATCAGCTGTGTTACTTTTCTGAAGAAACCTGGAAGTGAAGATTTATTCAAACTGCGGACACACACGCAGTGTGCATTAGGTGTGGGGATGCAATCACTGAACCGGTTCTTAAACCAGGAGAATCCCACCACTGCTCTTAATATAGTCAACAGCACAATATTAGCAGTAGAATCCTTCAAGTTTGGGGTTCTATAATCTCCCAGGATTGAAAATGGACATCAAACACTAGAACCATCATTAAAAAGCACAACAAAAAATGTTCTTCCTGTGTCAATTTAGGAGGTTCAAACTGCCCCAGGAGCTTTTGATTCAGTTCTACAGAGAAATTATTGAATCTGTAATTTGTAATAATAACTGTCTGGTTTGGTACAGCAACCAAACAGAACAGATACAGATTCCAATGGTTAGTTAGGACTTCAGAAAAAACAGTTCAACCTGCCTTTCATAGAAGCCTATATATTGTGCAGGTCAGAAAGGGGGCTGAGAAAATTTAAAAAATTACAGATCACATCCTGCACATAAACTCTTCATCTCCTCTCCTTGGGACGCTGATTTAGGGCATTACATGCCAAAACAACTAGACACAGAGACAGCTTTTTCCCTCATGCCATCACTCTGCTGAACACCTAATTCTCCCATGCTGTTCGATGTAGTATTATTATCATCCTTCTCATCTTCTCTGCTACCTCCTCTTATTGCTGTAATTATGATTATGATTCTGTCCCTAGAATTATGATTATGATTCTGTCCCTAAACTGTTTCTGCACCAGAGACAAATTCCTTGTGTGTCTAATCACACTCGGCCAAATAAAGTATTCTGTTCTGTTCTGCTCTACTCAACTATACTCTATTCTATTCTGTAGTTGTGGATTCTACCTCATTTATAGCCAACACGTAGATTATTCCTTCAGATTTTATGCAGACAGGTTGCTTTATACGTGTAGTTCAATTTTGTCTTAAATTTTATTTACCTTTTTTCTGAAGATAGTGTCAGCTCTCTCAGATAAATCAGGAAAGAATCATGACAGAATGAGCTAAACTATTTTATTGTGATGCTATTTGCAGGATCTTGCAAGTCTGAAAGTACAAGAATTCCTGCTGCTTCTTTTAGGAGCTTGATCCATTAGGCTCAATCCTTCCCAAATTTATTTCTCTGACTCTTAAATCAATGGGAGCCCTCCCTCTTTGTCTTCTTGTTTCCTAGGCATCATCTCTTCCTGTGATCTCAGGATCATTTATACATTCCATTACAGAGATGTATAGATGCTACAGATCACTCATGGATACACCGTTGTACGGGTCTAAGACTACAGTCAACTGACTATGTTAGCTAGTTATTATACTGTTTGTAAAAAATCCAAATATAAAGTATATTATCATCTTTAGAAATCAGTCCACAATTAGGCAAAACAAAAAAACAATTACAAGCTGCAGAGAAGCATTAGTGGACTTACTGTACAATGATTTTCATATGGGAATCTAACGTTTTTCCTGAAACAACCCGTTTATAACAAAAATAGGGGTGCACAACTTTTTCAGGGTACAGTGCCACAGGCTATTTGAAATAAATTGAAAATAAATTGAATTAAAATTAAATCAGTTAAGTGAAGTTAATTCTTGGTCCCCATATACTAATTCCTTTCTCAAATATTATATTACAGAGAAATTTGGTGGCTGCAGAAACTGTATCCAAGATATATAGTATGACATATTGTCAGAGTTTGTTGCAAAAATCAAATCCAGAAGCAGACACAGATAAACTGATGCAGCAGGATTCATTAACTTCTTTATATTCACAATAATACATGAAGTAAATTTACAATATCAACAGCAGATTCACAGTTTCATTTCAGCAGAGCAAACAGCATGCACAGACTGCTTGGTTTCAATTTCAATTCTCTGCACAGAATCAGAAGCTGCAGACTAAAATATGCCCTGGCTCCAGTCTGTCTCAGCTCCCAATTGACTAACTTACTTGTATGTCTATTCATTGGTTAGTTACTATGTCTTCCCAGTCATGAATATTCTGACATATATGCTAAATGTTTTGTGTAATACTATTTTTCTTTTCTTGAGTATCTTCATTTCTTTCTCTCATGTCACTTACATATTTCATAATTCACATTTGGAAACTCTTATTGAAGATCATTTGTCTGATTCAACATACAGCAACCTGGGTTGTTATAGGCACACCAATACATTTATTGAGATTGGCTAAAGTAACAGAAGCTTTCTAGTTTGATTCTCCTCCTCCTCCTCCTTATAACTCAGTGAATTAGAAATACATCTGTTTGACCATTTCTAAATGATGTTTTGGAATTAAAAAATTCTTCAGCCCCTTTTGCCTCAGCAATAGCTCCTGCATATTTTCATCAAGGTCATCTTTCTTACCTCTTAATAGGAGGTAATACTACCTCCATGAACCAGCAGTTAAGAGTAGTAGAAGTTTTCTTCTTATTTGTATTTATTGAACACATATTGGTCAGCTGTGGGAACATGGGTTTCTTCTATATTCAAAGTGATGGAAAGAAAATATAAAATAGGATTCCAAGAAAGTAAAGAATTTGGATATGAGTATCTCATGAACACCAATTTGTCAACAACAGGGTGTGATTGATACATTCTATCTTTTTTGTCAATGAGCTGGCACCCAAAGATCTGGACCTGGGAGAACTCTCCAGTCACCTGCTCCTCAGATCAGAAGGTGATTGTGGCTTTGGTTTGATATGAAACAGCCACAGCACTGCCTGGTCAGAAAGAGCAAGTGTACCAGCCCTTTACTGCATAAGAACGTGGCTCCCACAGAGCACAACTTACAACCAATTGGTTTGGTGGTCCTCATCCCTCATGAAGAAAGCATAAAATGTTCTGTGACTTTAGGGATTTCAATTATAATAATCCTCAAAAATAAATGGTGATTCAATTATTTGCAGGTAAGTTTTGACTTGTTGCCTTTACAATATGTGCTAAGGAGCAAGCCAGTTTAATTGTGGTATCTTTCTAGTTCTTTTTCTTTAATTGTATAATCACTTTGTATTGTGTAACAGTTATGGACTGGCAGTGAAGCACAGAGGTTACAAGAAAGATAATACAAATGGCTTTTCTCCCTTTCTACACATAACCATGTAGAAAGATGAGTTATATTCCAATATTTGGTTCAGCAGGCCTTTATTTTTACTTGGTGACTTGGACAGTTTTACCAATCTGCTGAAATATTGTGTCATGCATTGTATTCTCACTTCCAGTTTTGTACAATTCTCTTGCAATAGGGCCTTTGTTTCCAATTCATGTTCACAAGGTTTATAGAATTCTTCACTGTTGAATTGTAATAGACTTTTTGGATATACATTTCTCTATTACTTTGCAGCTTCCTTTACTGCCCATAGTTTTCACTTGACAAAAAATCCTCATAACATGAATTTCTTCATGGTTTCTTCATATGAGATTTAACTGAAGCATAGGAAACCCAAGATTGTTGGTGAATGGATGGACACACTCATACCTTGTGCTATCACACACTCCAGATTGAGTGAGATGTCCCAGTTTTGTGCTTCAGTTGAAGGATCTACCAATTTACCTCCCCAAAAATGTTCTGTATAATAAGGTACTACATACCAGCAAAAGTTGTAGCCATCTGTCACAATTTCTATAATCTTATGAAAAGAATTCCAAATTCCAATTTTTATTGAGATCAAAGGAATGAGTTACATGTAGTGGTCTAAATTATAGTTTGGTCCTAGTATTTATAGTTGCGTGGTGGCTCAGTAGTTTAAAAGACTCCAGAAAAGGTCTATGCACCATAGCCATGGTGGCACAGCGGTTAGAATTCAGTATTGCAGGTTAATTTGGCTGACTACCTATTGCCAGCAGTTCAGCAATTCGAATCTCACCAGCTCAAGGTTGACTTAAATTTCTATCCTTCCAAGGTTAGTAAAATAAGGGCCCAAATTGCTGGGAGCAATATACTGACTCTATAAACTGCTTAAAGACGGCTGTAAAGCACTGTGAAGCCATGTATAAGTCTAAGTGCTATTGCTATACTCCAGCAGTTCAAGTCGTATCACCGCATGATGGAGTGAGCTTCCATCACTTGCCTCGTTCCTGCAAACCTAGCAGTTTGCAAATGCAAATAGAAAAATAGGAACCACTTTGCTGCCAAAGTAATAACATTTTGTGTTTTGCCATGTACTTTGCACTGTGGTGTATATGCTAGTTACATGAACATGGAAATGTTTTTGGACAGCGCTGGCTCAATGGCTTAAAGAAATGGAGATGAGCACCAACATTAAAGTCCACTATGACTAGCAGAGTAAAACCCGCAGGAACTCCTTTATAGTGGTAAAATCCATTTTTTATTACCGGTTCTGTGGGCGTGGCTTGGTGGGTGTGGTATGGCTTGGAGGACCTGGCAAGGGAAGGATACTGCAAAATCTCCATACCACCCCACTTCAGGAGAAGGATACTACAAAATCCTCATTCCTCCCCACTCCGGGGAGAAGAATATTGGAAAATCTCCATTCCCATCCCACCCTGGGGCCAGCCAGAAGTGTTATTTGCAGGTTCTCCGAACTACTCAAAATTTCCACTACCAGTTCTCAGAACTGCTCAAAATTTCCGCTACAGCTTCTCCAGAACTGGTCAGAACCTATTGGATTTCACCCCTGCTCCTTTACCTTTACTTTACCTAGAATTTGTAACTTTTCAACTAAATTTAGCATAGAACAACTTTAGTTTGTCTTTTAGGTTCCATCTCCCCATGTTACTATTAATTGAAATGTATTTATTTACACTGAACTGCTATCAAAACAAAATTAAATAAAATTTCATTTTTGCCCTGGTCTTGACATTTACCGCCTATATGTGTATGTCCATATATCTGTAGGAAAATGAGACCTTCTTGGCAGATTCTTGCATGATCATTTTAACATACTTCAGCACATTTCTTCATAATGTTATACTGATGCAATCTCTCCCATTTTTTGCTCATTTTAATATATTAGGGATACTTTGATATCTGCTTATTTCAATGATGGTAACAGCACCATCAATAGATTTATTTAGCAAAATTATTGATGTTTAAAGAAAATACAAGCATTTCCTTATTAAGGCCATTTCAGTAATCATTCTCAAGATGGGAACAGGGCAAAATTAAATATACAGATATGCGTATGTGTGGTAAGACTGTATAATTCAAATAATGCAGTTAATATGGTTAGTTCTCATATGTTTATTATGTTTTTCTTTTTGATCATGTCAACTTGGTAACTACTATTGAGGGGGCTTTGGAGACAACATTTAAATATATTTTGATGGGGAGTGCAAATACAACCAGATTCTTAGATGTCTTTAAGAAATACTTTTATATTCTGAAGTATTCCTAAATATCCTTTCCAGGAAAAATACATTAAATTATTATGATTTTGCATTCATTTCCCTAGTCTGCTTAATACGTAAGGTTATGGTATAGGATTTTTTTTGCAGCTTATTTTATATATGAGTTAAATGCATTTAAATGAACCTGTCTTTGTTGATTTCATAGTGAATTCCATCATGCTATTTCCCTGTAGATTTTCCTTCATGAAACCCCATTATCCAGGCTCATTTCATTGGGAGTAAATTTCCATCCATAATGAACTTTTCTTTATTTTCAATTGTTCTGCTAGGAGACCCAATGCCTCATGCTGAGAAACACCAAGAAAAAGCATCCCTTTTAAATTAAAAATGGGAAATGTGGAAGAAAGAGCATATTGGGAAGGAAAGCTAAATAGGTGACAAATTTCCAGATGGATCTCATACTTTCCATTCAGAAGTGTAAAATTGGAAGCAAGAGCAATTGTTATATCTCATCAATCACTTTTAATGCTGCTTCACAAATGCAAGTAGACTACTCAATATTTTTCAAGAAAGATATTTCACAACACATATACTGCCTTCACTGGCTGGTATTGGGTGTTAGACAGCCATGATCGATTAAATTCTGCTTGATTGCTATATCTCTCAACTCATGAGTCTTAATCCCATTTGTGTATTTAATATACAGAGCAGAATCTAAGACAGTTTACCAGAATTCATCTTTATTTTTAATGCTTTCTCCTGATCACTTTTTCCCCTGCAGTATTTCTTCTAGGCTACTGATTCTTCATTGACCTCTGATATCTGAACTAAACCGGGGGGGGGGGGATCAGTTAATAATAGGAGCTCTGTCAAATTGTTAATATTATTATGTCATTCTTCTAACATTCCATTGATTAATTGCTCTCACTGTCAGGAAATTTCTCCTGACTTCTGGATCTCTCTTTAACAAGCTTCCACCCATTACTTCTTTTCCTCCCCTCTGATGGTTTGGAGAATAAGTCAATCCTCTCTTTGTGGTAGCCTCTAAATACTGGAAGACAGTTTTCATGTCACACACACACTCCACGCCTTCTCTTCAGTAGGCTAGAGACACCTAGCTCCTTCAACCATTCATCATAAAATTTAGCCTCCAATCCCTTTAGCATCTTTGTTCTCTGCAACTTTCCAGGGTTTCTCTGTGAGTTTCTTGCAAAAATCAAATCCAGAAGCACGCACAGATAACAGATTCAGTTGGATTCATTATCTTCTTTATATACATAATAACAGATGAAGTATTTACAATACCAATAGTTGATTCTTCCAATGTGGTAGAAGTTACAGGCAAAACACAAGGCAGGAAAGAACAGTTAGTTTCATTTTAGCAGAGCAGACAGCATGCACAGGCTGCTTAGCTTCAGTTTCAATTCTCTGCACAGACTCAGGACCTGCAGACTAAGACACGCCCTGGCTCCAGTCTGTCTCAGCTCCCAATTGGCTGACTTAGTTGCTATACCTATTCATTGGTTGACCTTGCTACTATGTCTCTGCCAGTTCATGAATAAGCTAACAGTTTTAACATCTTTTCTGTATCATAGTGATCAGAAATGTATACATATCCCAATTGTGGTTTACCAACTATGGTGACAGAACAAAGGTCCCTTTACTTCTGCAATGTGAAATTCTGAATCTTTTTTAGAAACAAAATGACAGGTAATTTTTGGGCACATCCCAAGGTCACATTTAATTTTGTCCTTAAAAAAAAATACATGCTTAGGAAGAAATCTTCTCTTGCCTTTAGGATTTAGAAATTAACTGGCCAAAATCCCATAGATGATAACTAATTGAATTCTGAGATTTGAGGATTGTTGTTGTGAGGAAAATAGGAGGAAGGAATATTAGATATGTACATTATCTAATTAGATAATGATTAGTTGTTTATAAAACTAATAAAGGCAGAATATTAAATAAATAGATGTTAATGTGGTATACACTAGAATGGATTTTTGCTACAGTAAATAAAAAATCTCAATAAAACTAATGATCAAATGATCAAATAATATGAACCAATAGTGATACAAACTAATAATGAAAACATTAGAACTAAGACAGTATAGTTAATTCCTGCCATTTTTTATATGCAGTAAAACAATTTTTTACAGCATTTAAAGAGATTAAATCATTCTGGTCAGATAGTAAGAGAAAAAGAGAAAATGAATCTAAACCATCTGGAAAATTAACTAAAAGTTATCGGGAAATATGCGCAGATATTCTTGTAGAAAGTACCACATAAAAGAAAATGAGCTGTTCATTGAATAACAGTTGGTGGATGGTGTTGGGCTGCATGCATAATTTTCTTGTATTTTCCTTCTAGTTCAGTCCTGAATAGTATAACTTTTTTTTTCTTGCTGGCCATATAGTTTTCTTGTAGAGATCAATTTGATGCCTTTGTTGAGTAGATTAAGGAAGATGTTGAAGATGATGATATTCTTGAAAATGGTTTAAATTGTTCAGGACCGTCTGATGATTTATTTTTATTTTGTTCTTACTTGTCCCAGCTTTTGCCAACCTAGCAGTTCGAAAGCATGCAAAAAATG
Source organism: Ahaetulla prasina (assembly GCF_028640845.1). NCBI lineage: Eukaryota > Metazoa > Chordata > Lepidosauria > Squamata > Colubridae > Ahaetulla > Ahaetulla prasina. The sequence continues at coordinate 47,516,757 of NC_080546.1, read as the reverse complement.
CAAGTAGAAAAATAGGGACCACCTTTGGTGGGAAGGTAACAGCGTTCCATGCACCTTTGGCATTTAGTCATGCTGGCCACATGACCACAGAGATGTCTTCGGACAGTGCTGGCCCTTCGGATTTGAAATGGAGATGAGCACCGCCCCCAGAGTCGGGAATGACTAGCACATATGTGTCAGGGGAACCTTTACCTAAATTTTACTGAAATTTTATTGTATGTTTCTGAGCCTACTACCAGTGGTGGGATTCAAGTAATTTAACAACCGGTTCTCTGCCATAATGATTTCTTCCAACAACCAGTTTACCAAACTGCTCAGAAAGTTAACAATCGGTTCTCTCAAAGTAGTGCAAACTGGCTGAATCCCACCACTGCCTACTATGGATATTTTAAATTTGTTTTCTAGATTCTAGAATCCAGCAGGATACAAATATAGCACAAATAGATATGTTAATATTAAAATTCTTGCATATTTTGAAATCCTGCAACTAAAACTGCCCAGAGTCACTTTAGAAAATAAGATGGGCAGCTTTTATTTAATAAAAACAGAAAGCTAAAAGATTGGCTTCATAACCGTATCAGGATTTGTTTGTTTATTCATTAAATTTAAAACCCAGGAATTATGTCCTGCTTTTTCAAAGTTCAACACAGACTTCCACAGAATGTCAAAGGAAAAACAACTGTCTGAACTATTCTGATCTTCTCTCCCTCCCTCCCTCTCTCTCTCTCCCCTTCCCCCCTATCTTCTCCCTAGCATTATTCCCACACTATGGCAGGGTCCACTTGCTGTCTCCATTTGAGTTGATCCAGAGCATCTTCAGAGGAGACACTCATGTATTGAAATCTTCAATGAAGTCCTCCTTTATGTGATCCATCCACTTTTTCTTGGGTTTCCCATGGGATCGCTGGCCATCATGGTCGAGGTGCATGCCTGTCCTTGTCACCAAGTCTTCTTCACCATGTACATTACAATGTGTCCATCTTCCTAGTATCTATCTATCTATCTATCTATCTATCTATCTATCTATCTATCTATCTATCAAACAATCTATCTTTGTACATACAGACATATTATAGCAACTGAATTCATGTGATACACCTTTCCAGCTCTTGCCCATCCTTTCCTTCTTTCACCTCAACAAATAAGGAAATGCCTGAATAAGTGCCTTTTTTGTATGTGTCTATATTTTCAGAGAGATTTTCTGAATAGTCCTGAACTACAAACAAAATTTCTTCTTCCTGAGTTCCAGTGCAGCCAAATTATCCTACCCTCTCTCTAGCCCCAGATCCCTACTTTCTGTCTTTCTCTCTAAAAAGTCCATCATGTTTAATTTTCCCTTAAATCTGACCCTGTCTTTTATCCAAACTCCCCCTCCCCCCAAAAAAATCTCAGAACTAGCTTCCAGAGACTGTATCAACTTTTCCTGGTTTCCTGATTTATGTGTAGCCATGGTCTAGTCTAGTGCTTTCTCTGCTGGTAGAAAATGTAATAGCAGCCCTTAATTCATTTATTTATTTATTTATTTATTTATTTTGTCACAACATCATACAAAAAGATTATATAGTATATACACATATAAACATATATAGGAAGAAGAAAAGAAAAACAATAGGACAGGAACGGTAGGCACGTTTGTGCGCTTATGCACGCCCCTTATGGTCCTCTTAGGAATGGGGTGAGGTCAATAGTAGAAAGTTTTTGGTTAAAGCTGTTAGGATTATGGGAAGAGACCACAGAGTCAGGTAAAGTATTCCAAGCACTGATGATTCTGTTGCAGAAGTCGTATTTTCTGCAATCTAGATTAAAGCGGTTTACATTAAGTTTAAATCTATTGGTTGCCCTTGTATTATTGCAATTAAAGCTGAAGTAGTCTTTGACAGGAAGGACATTACAATAGATGATTCTGTGAGTTAAACTTAGGTCTTGTCGAAGGCGACGGAGTTCCAAGTTTTCTAAGCCTAGGATTTCAAGTCTGGTGGGATAAGGTATTTTGTTGTTTTCAGAGGAATGGAGAACTCTTCTTGTAAAATATTTCTGGACACGTTCAATTGTATTGATGTCAGAGATGTGGTGAGGGTTCCAAACAGGTGAGCTGTATTCTAGAATTGGTCTAGCAAATGTTTTATATGCTCTGGTTAGTAGTGTGGTGTTTTGGAAAAGAAGCTGCATAAAATTAGGTTTACAACTCTTAGAGCTTTTTTTGCTATGTAGTTGCAGTGGGCTTTGGCACTTAGATCATTTGACATGAAAACTCCAAGGTCTTTAACGGGATGGGGGTCGTCTGTAAGGTAATGTCCATCTAGTATGTACTTAGTTTTAGAGTTCTTTTTTCCTATATGTAAGACTGAGCATTTGCTGGTTGAAATTTGGAGCTGCCAATTTTTAGACCAAGCGGTTAGATGGTCAAGGTCGTTTTGAATGATAGAAGTGTTGTCTGCAACATTCAAACATGAAAGGTTTCCCCCCCCCCCCATAGATCCACCCAATTGGTGGCAAAGTAAGAAGAAAAAAAAGCAAGGAAATTTTTCAGATTTGTGAAAAAGAAAATATGGATTACCTACAAGACCACTTTTAGAAAATGTTATTGTTTTGCTCATTCGACTACCTTCTGCAACATCTTCATTCTGATTGGCTTATTGATTATTACAAATTGGGCTGCCAATGATTCTAAGCATTTGGATGACACTAAATCGTCATTGAACACTGGTTATTCAGAAGGTTTTGTAAATATGTTCAGGATGCAGCTTGACCAACCCAGCTTCAATATGTAAATCTGATATAAGGAAAGCTACTGATTTTCTGCTTGTTTATTTTCAGCTAATATGAAGGGGTTATGCAGCTTCTGATTCTGTAATGAATATAGAAGATGGCTTTGAAGGATAGAGGGAACATTTATTACAAAGACAACCAACAGATAAAGGACCTTGAGCCCTGACCAAGAAAGTTGTTTCCAAAATATTTCATCGTTGCCGCTGCCCCTGCACACAGATACGCATAAAATCACATGAAGATGAAATTGGGACAAAGGCAAGCACATTCAGACTTGCAGTGTTCTGCTACTATACCTGTTCTAATAAAAGAAGTTTTAGATATATGAAATGTCTATTTCTTAGTCTCCCCTATTTTATAAGACCTGACAGATTCTGATTTGCCATTTCTAATAAGTTTTAAATCAGGAGTAAAAACCATCTATCTAGTGGTTTTTACTCCATGCTTCATTGTGGCACATCAGTTCATGTATTTTTCTCTTCCATACCTACTCTCTTCATCATCCATGTTAGTTATAGAGGGAATGTTTGTCACAAGTTTTATTTTTATTTTTTTGGTGAAAAGGGCACAACTGCAAAACACTATTCCAATGATATTTTATCATTAAAATATTTGAAATACAACTGAAAAACCTACATTAAATAGTGATAATAGAATAAATCAAAGAGAATTGACTACTAAAAATAAATAAAAACATTATAGGAAAACTTTCCAGTGAAGAAACATCGTTACTTTCCCTTCCATTTTATCCAACTGCTAAATACAGCCTAGAAATGTATACTTACACCAAAGACTATAAATTATTATTAGTATCTATTTAAGCCCCTTCATATATTGTTTTCACTGGTTTCATAATCTTTTTCCTAGAAACCAAAATCTAAATGTCTAAATTTGCCCTGTTGCAAAATATGTAGTATATAATGGAACAATTTTTGCTTCCATTTGCTAGTCTTCAATATGGATATTGAAGTCTTCAGTCTACAAGAGACTGACAATTTTATCATTACTGCATATTCTCCAAATTTGATTTCCCAATCTGATACATACTGATTTGTTTATTTTTAAATGTTTTGATATACTTATTTCCAGGACTTCTGAGATTTTGCGTTGCATAACCACCACACGTGATAAAATGTTCTATTATGACATTTCCAGATTTAGTGTTATCTGATTTGTTTTTCTTGCTAATTATTGATGGAGTTATATACCATCTGTAAAACATTTTGTACCTAAAGTTAATTTTATTCATTTTTCCAATACTTATTCACACTCTTGTACTGTAGTTATTTTTCTGAAGTTTTGCATCCACTTTATTATTTTTCTGTTCATTCCATATCTATGCCATATTTTAATAATAATTTATATGTATATATACATAGACAGGGAAGACAGCGATGAAAGCAATAAAGTATTGACTGAGATTCTGTTGACTCAAAACTCTTCACAGCCAAATTCGGATGTGAAAAAAATCCTGTAAGGAAAAAAAATGGGATGTTAGCTGTTACTTGCATCTGTGAAGTTGAGAATGATAGAAAGAGAAACAGGAAATGATTTAAAGTTCAAGAATCTGAATTGGTGTCACTTTGAATGAAAAGGAAATTGATTTGGGATTATTTGTAGGTAGGATATTTCTGTAAAGGGGAATAAATTAACGGAAAGAATTTCTAGGTACATAAATGGTACAGGTGTCAGAAAGTGACAGAAGAATACTACTTTAGTTATAAGTGGGGGGGGGAGTCTAATCACTTCAAGAATCTTGAAAAAAATAGCCTTTTTCTTGAACAAATTTGCTATTTCTTATAGAGAAAAGAACAAGATATTACTAGTGTTGAACAGTGAAAACATGAGTTTGCAGAATGTATTTCTTAAATGGTCATAGTTGTTTTTTGAGATACCAATTGCTAAATCTTTGACTAGAGGCTGCCTTATACTAGATGTTTACCACAGGGGTGACTTCTACTTACATTTACTACTGGTTTGCAACAGGAGCACTTGTGCATGCTCGCTTCGCTTACGCGCAGTTCTGCACATGCACAGATCATCCATAGTAACGTCCAGGCGGGTGGGTGGAACCTCCTGCCGGTTTTACTACCGGTTTACAAAAATCGGAACTGAACCGGGGGTAACCACAACTGATTTAGCAAAGATACACTGATTCACCCATGAATGCCTTCATATACAAAGGAAGGAAGAAACCCATTCTTTTACGCAGTTAAAATATGCGGTATACCATTTCTTTATTCCAGGAACATTAAAAGGGAAGGAAAGTGTCTCTTGGAGTAGCAATTGCATATGACAAAGTGAAGAGATACAGTACAGGGATACCAAAGCTAAAATTACACTTCTTTTTCTTTCTTTCTTTCTTTTTTAAATTCCCACTATAAATCTACAGTGTCATAAGATTTATGCAATTTCTTGAGGAGAAGAATGGTAAAGGATTATTTTGTAGAGAAATAAAAGGGATAAGTGCCCCCATTTTCAAGCTGGTATATATTTTGCTGTCTTCGAATAGGAAATGTGCCAGCAGGAATTAGAATCTGGAGCAATTTATCAACAGCAAAATGTTAGTGATGTATTATATTCAGGGGAAGCCAACTGTTCAGAGCCCTTTCCTTTGCAGATGTAATTTAGATAAATTAAACTGAGTCAGAGTTCCTTTGTTCACTTTTATAACAGACTGTTTCGTCTAAAATCAGCAATTAATGGTATATACTGCTCTCTAAGGCCATTGATCCTCCCTGTCTTTGTATTCATCACATGATGTGACAGTCCTGTAACTAGATAGAAATAAGCTCACATACATCTTTTTCCATCTCCTGGAGCAGCCATCAACAAAAAACGCAACTTACATTTTTTGTAAATCTTTAATTCTGGGGTGTTTTTCCATGACATTTTGTGAGATTTTGGATGGGGTGTACCTGCCATGTCATTAGAAATTATGGAATGGTCTCTGTTGCCAGGAGAGACTGATGACCTCTATAAATATTAAAGCTGGTGACTAATTGAAGGGGTAAAAATAACAGGGAACTCTAATGAATTGTCTTCTGGGATGCAAACTGGGATGCACAGGAATATAATATTAGATTCTTAAACTTTAATGGAAATGTGAAATAATGGCATGTCTGAAGTTCTAAGATACAGTACTAATGTACGAGATTTTACAAAAAATTAGCTTGATGTTTGTACTTTAAAATAGATTATAAAGCATAGATTGTTAAGAGGGCATGGAAGTTCTATCATGACACCATCTCTCTTAAATTTTAACCCAGCATTCTGGTAATTTATTGATCGGATTTAGATTCCATCTTTCCATCAGGAGCTCAAGGCAGAACAGAATGAACTAATTCTTTTAATAAAGTGCTCAGAGCTAGTTTTGTCTTACTCTTTATATGTAATATTTTTCTAGCTTAGATTGCACCTTGTAGGCAGAGCATTTGAGCCAGATCCCAAAATCAAAAGAACATTAAACAAATATATGTGACCAATGGAAAGACCAGAGGCAGATTCCATCCTTCTCACAAAATGGTTTGATGGAAAAACTGAACATCTACCTGCATGGCGGGTTCCGCTCAAATAAAGAGTGATTTGAGTGTTCCTCTTTTCTTTCTATTGGATCTATCTATCTATCTATCTATCTATCTATCTATCTATCTATCTATCTATCTATCTATCTATCTATCTATCCTTCTATCATCTATCTATCATCTATCTGTCTCTTTGTCTCACTGTCTGTCTATCTAGCTAGCTAGCTAGCTATCATCTATCTATCTTCTGTCTGTCTCTTTCTGTCTGTCTGTCTGTCTGTCTGTCTGTCTGTCTGTCTGTCTGTCTATCTATCTATCTATCTATCTATCTATCTATCTATCTATCTATCTTCTGTCTGCCTCTCTCTCTCTCTCTCTCTCTCTCTATTATCTATCTATCTATTTATCTATCTATCATATATCTATCCCTGTCTCTATCTCTGTCTGTTCTATCTATCTATCTATCTATCTATCTATCTATCTATCTATCTATCTATCTATCTATCTATCTATCATCTATCTATCTATCTATCTATCTATCTATCTATCTATCTATCTATCTATCTATCTCTTTGTCTTTCTCTCTATCATCTAGCTAGCTAGCTATCATCTATCTATCTATCTATCTATCTATCTATCTATCTATCTATCTATCTATCAGCTGTCAAGAAATTCTTCCTTGCTTCGCTTTTTTCAGCCTGAATTTTATTGTCTTTACTTTCAAATTAGCTACTCATATGATATCCAGAACTTGCCCTAAGGATAGCTAATAAAATTTGCTTTACTTCATGTGGACTTTTTTTTGGGTATGTTTGTGTAAATAATCTACTAATGGCTTTCAATTCACCGGCTTTGTATATACAGTATCTCACACCATCATCCAAGTAATCTATATAGTGATCTGATTATCACTATACGTGTTTTAGGAAGTAGCTGTATTTTTTCAGTGAGTAACTTACTTCCCATTCCTCCCTATAGAGCAGAATATAATTCTCTCAGAAAAACATAAGAAAATGTATGTTATGAAGCTTTAAAATATGCATCTGCCTGCATCTAATGACAATAAACCAGATGGGATTTACTGAAATTCAGAAAGACTCTGCTCAGTAAGTCTGTGCAAAATTCACCAACTGAATTAAACCTGCTTGAATAATACCATATTATAGAAGTTACTATGCAAAACAAAAAATATCATTATGCATGCTAAGTGTCACTTTGGCCAGCTGATTATCTTGAGCTAAACTGATATATTAAAAAACAAACAAACAGAACTAGACATGTAAAGAGAGTCAGTGGCCTAAGCTCTTCCATCTCCTTTGCTTTTCTGAAAATCATCTGAATTGTGATGACCTTTTTCATGGGGATTTTCTTTTTCACTAAACAGAGTCTCTTGGCTTTCATGCCCAGTTTCATTTCAGTTCCATCTGAAAAGAGTCACGAAGTTTGTACTATAAATAAATAAACCATAAATTCTTGACCATACCTTGAAGGTAACATAATCCACACTGCATTCCATGCAATCACTACAAAGTTAATCGCTATTAAAGCTGATTTAATTAAGTGAATAGATGGTTTTAACATGTACTGAACTATCTTCTGATGAAATTAAGAAACCTAAAGCAGTTTTGCATCTCATAGGATTATGTATATTCCTATGTGTATGCATATGTATGTATGTATGTATGTATGTATGTATGTTTTCATAAGTTTTCACGGGTATATGTATGCAGGTTTTGGTATGTTTGGGTCTTTTTCCGTGTAAGATTGGAAGTATTTAGGCAATGTTTCGATGAGATCTCACTCATCATCTTCAGGCTTTGGCTTTGTGTATATATGTGTGTGTGTGTGTGTGTGTGTGTGTGTGTGTGTGTGTGCGTGCGTGTGTGTGTGTGTATTCGTGTGTGTATATATATATATATATATATATATATATATATATATATATATATATATATATATATATATATATATATATATATATATATATATATATATATATATTCGTAGGTTTTCATGGATATAGCTATGTAGGTCTTGGCATTTTTGGGTCTTCTCCTGTGTAAGGTTGAGAGTATCTTGGCGACATTTCGATGAGGTCTCACTCATCATCTTCAGGCTGGTGTCTTCAGCTTCGTGCTTCTCGAGCAAAGAGTGGTCGGAGCTGCCATCTCTCTATAAATACTGGTGGGGAGGTGGGGAGTGTTCCTGTGAGTGGGTTGGTTGGTTGTGACAACAGCATCGCCCTCCTCCCGTACATCAAAGGCACCACAGATAAAATCAGCAAAATTCTCCACAAACACAACACCAAGACAGCCTTCTGCACAGACCAAAAAATAGCCAACATCTTAAGAAACCCCAAAGACAAGATCCATCTAGAAAACCAAGGAGTCTATGAAATACCATGCAACATCTGCCCAGCCACATACATTGGACAAACTAATAGGAGAATAAATGCACGCATCGCAGAATACAAAAACGCAGTCAGACAAGAAGAAAAAACCTCCTCCCTTTACCAGCACCTTAAAACCACAGGACACGAAATTGATTTTGAAGGAACCAAATTAATCTCCAAAACATTATAACAAGAGAATAATTATAGAAGCCATTGAAATAGAGAAACACCCCCACAATATGAACAAATGGGACAATACCTCCCACCTACCAGACATCTGGAAACCAGCCTTGGTCAACAAACGAGTCCCAGCGACAAAAATTGACCTCGGACCCAAGACAACACACAATGCCACCACCAATCATCTTCACCAGATTCAAACCCAAACCCATCCCACAGATGAAACACAACCATCATCCAGAAGCCAGACCATGGTAATACCACTGGCTGCTGCTCCCCCCTCTGATCCCCATACAAAGCAGGCTGACACACACCAGGAACACATGACAGGACCTTGGACTCAGAGCCAAACCAGGGCCCGGGATGCTGCATCACAGCCATCTGCTCAAGACATCACATCACAGAACTTCAGAGGCCACAACACCAAAGTTCAGGAACAAAAAAAACAGGAGCACACCCACACAGGATGCTACGATACAGCCGACCAATCTGCAAACATCCACTCCATCTACCAATCAGGATGCAACCATAGACTCAACCAACCCGCTCACAGCAACACTCCTCACCTCGACCAATCTGCAAACACTCTCTCCATCTACCAATCAAGATGCAACCACACAGCCAACCAACCCGCTCACAGCAACACTCCTCATCTCCCCACCAGTATTTATAGAGAGATGGCAGCTCCGACCACTCTTTGCTTGAGAAGCATGAAGCCATATATATATATATATACACATACACACACATGTGTGTGTACATGTGTGTGTGTGTGTGTGTGTGTGTGTGTATACATATACATAGTGTTAAATTTATATTTACTGACAAAGAAATAAAGGGAGACTAGTATAGATCTATTTCAAGCTACTTAGTTCTCATCAGCTAGCCATACCCTTCTGGGATTAGAACTTGGGCTTGGTTGTATAGTAGGCAGATGTATTAACCTCTAAGCCACAGGTTCTCCTCACTTTGTCAGCTGTACCAGGGGAAAGATTAAGTGGGTTTTTTTCCCATCGAAGCAACCTGGTCTACCCAAATATGGGAGGGAGCATACTGCTTCCCTTTCGCCTTTCAGCCCCAATCCAGGAGCCCTCACAGGCAGTCATTTTCACGACAAACGATTTTGTGGTAAATTTATATTTACTGACAAAGAAATAAAGGGAGACTAATATAGATCTATTTCAAGCAATTAGGTCTCATCAGCTAGCCATACCCTTCTGGGATTCGAACCTGGGCTTATATATAAACTTTTTTGATACTCCTGTAACCAGTACAGTAGATCAATCCAAATCTGGTGTTTGTGACATTTATTCATAAACTATTGTATTTTGCACATTTAGTCTAGGCTTCTTCAATTCAGAGGAATCTTTGTATTTCTATAGGCAGCTTACTTTTTAAAATATATATTGATTTAATGCAATTATTTAAATCGCTTTTTGTATGCATCTTTTCCTAACACATACTAACAATACAATTCTTTCTGTTGCTACCATTATGTTATGAAGTCCATATTGGAAGCTTAAAGTTATGTAAGTTTCAATAATTGTTTAGTATATTATTTGATTATTCTTGGAAATCCAAGAACTTTTTTAGAAACATGTAGCACAGTGCGTGAACCAAAACATTTGGTTCATGCATTGACCTTTGTTGTTTAAGGGATCAAGTAGAAAATGAAAGTGAAACCTTGCTATTCATGTTTTTCAAGCATGAGTAAAGAATGGGAACCCTATGGTATCAGGGGTTTACTACAAATAAGTGCTACAAATATTCTATTTCTATTCGCTCTTTGAAGTAAGGTAACACTGTTTTACAGAAATGGATGACAAGATATTGGTTGTCAAGAATGCACATAGTAAAACCCTCAATTTAACAGACTAATGGTGGAAAGAGATGTTAAATATTTTATATATTTTACACATGTTTAAAATGGAAAATAGAGTTGTAAGCATGGATATTTTACATTTTTTATCCATGAGTGAAATAGTGAATGAGAATGATTGACATGAACAGTAGCGTACTATATATAAAATAGTTTGTCCACTTTTTCAGAAGTCTACTAATGTCTATTAAATCAACTCTTTTCTGTATTATAATCCTGTTCCTAACCCACTTACTTAAAGTATTTTTAATAGAAATCAATGGAACAGTCTGGGACAACCGTCAAGTAAGTGGAAAGTACATTTCATATTGGATACCAATTTTCCATTTGTCACATTTTCCCTCTTTCCATTAATGTTTAACACTCTATCTCTACTAGAATAAGGATTTCATTTTACTGGGTATATTTTTTCTCATATATATATAAAAAGACCTGAGCTAAAATTTCTTTAACTGAAGCTACTTGTGCAGATAGCAGCTCAGCAAGAATCCATTAAGCATTTTTTTTAATAGATGAGATAAAGTTAGTAAAATATATTGCCATGTTTTATGAAATAAGCCTATAGTCAGCCTTGTAGATTTCTGGAAAGTTTATTAAATTTTATTAAGTCTTTTATTCATTGTTTTTAATGTCATGGTTGAATTATGGACAAGCATTTTTCTCTGGCACCTTTCAATTTTTCTCTTTCACTGATAAGCATGTTCTACTTATGAAACAGTCAGGACAGGAGACAGATTCATCCTTGCCTTGTTGTCTTACACTGGCAGTACCTTATGTTTAATTAATAACTTAATTTTCTTGATTAACCTTGCCAGGCTCCATTTATCAACAAAGTACTTAAAAGACTATGCCAAACTATATCTTCCCCTTTCCCAAAGCTTCTGCTTTTCTACCTCATTGTCAAAGGGTTTAGATTTTCCACTGGAATTTATTTTGCAACATTGTTGAGCTTACTTTCAGTCTTATATAAAATGGCACATAGTATTGAGGACATGCAAGATGTTTTATATATTTTCTTGAATCCTGTGTTTCTTAATCTGAAATATAGGAGGAATTCTCGTCTGATACACCTTTGGGATTTAATCAACATGGAGGAAGGCAAAGAGGCTATTGAATGCTAAAAAAAGAAAAGAAAATTGAAGTCAAGATAATCATACACCACCACTCGGCCATCTTGTCATTCATATATGCATAAGAACATGGCACTATACCTGCCTGTTTGTTAGACCTTTGAAGAGGCCAAGTTGAACAATTGGCAATTGAGGGATTTCAGGATTGTTGTTTATGGTTGTAGGGGAGAATAACAGATTCTTGAAAGGTTTTTGGACTTTTTGTCCTTGCCATCTGATATCAAACAAAATCAATGCAGTTATTTTGAGTTTCTTTTTATACAACCTTCCTTCTCAAGAATGAATAACTTTTTCTAAAAAAAATCTCCAGAAAAACATTTTTTCTTTTTCCCATGGCCAGAACTACATTTCTTTATACAATCAGAATTTTATCAGTTTTCCCTTCTCCTTTGGAAACACACAAACAACAAATAAATTATTTTGGATCGGATTGAAGAAACTTTCACTGCAAATCCATTTAGCTGCAGTGATATGATGATATTATGACCATAGACAAAAGTTAGATAAAAAAATTTAAATGACTAAACTAAGGTAAGTCACAAGATTTTAGGTAGATATTTAGAGAGACATATTATGCTACTATATACAAACAAAAGCATTTGCCATATGAATGTTTGCCGTTTCCAAAGAGGACAGACCAATATGCATCGGGCATAAAAAACAACAACCCTATTTATTTTACTGGATAATCCTATTTTGTTATGAAGCAGAGTGAGGTAATTGCCTATATGATATATACCAGGGGTAGTCAACCTTTTTATATCTACCACCTACTTTTGTATCTCTGTTAGTAGTAAAATTTTCTAACCGCCCACCGGTTCCACAGTAATGTGCCATGTATTGTAGTCTGTGCATGCCTCTTGCGCATCATGGATTGGGTTTGTGGGGGCGCCAGCTACCAGCTCTCCTTGTCTGTTACACCTGGGTGGTGTGGGGGGAGATGCACGAGCTATTCTGGGATGAGGCTTTTTTGTTTGCAGTCACACTATAGCGCCATTTAGTTTCACTTACGTAACATGAACTAAACTTATGCGTGGGCGATACAAATAGTATATTTTCAGAAATTTAAATTGTCACAGGGAATGTTATGAAAACCTAATGAAAATGTTTTCATTAGAAAGAGTGCAGAGAAGAGAAGAGACTCTAGAAAGAGTGCAGAGAAGAGCAACAAAGATGATTAGGGGACTGGAGGATAAAACATATGAAGAACGGTTGCAGGAACTGGGTATGTCTAGTTTAACAAAAAGAAGGACCAGGGGAGACATGATAGCAGTGTTCCAATATCTCAGGGGCTGCCACAGAGAAGTGGGAGTCGGGCTGTTCTCCAGAGCACCTGACGGTAGAACAAGAAGCAATGGGTGGAAACTGATCAAGGAAAGAAGCAACTTAGAACTAAGGAGAAATTTCCTGACAGTTAGAACAATTAATAAGTGGAACAACTTGCCTTCAGAAGTTGTGAATGCTCCAACACTGGAAATTTTTAAGAAAATGTTGGATAACCATCTGACTGAGATGGTGTAGGGTTTCCTGCCTGGGCAGGGGGTTGGACTAGAAGGCCTCCAAGGTCCCTTCCAACTCTGATGTTATGTTATGTTATGTTATGTTTTTAAATAATGTTATTATTATTTTTTTAAAAAGTCAATTAAATTAAAAAAAGGAAAGTGCTTCAGTATTGGACAAAACCCCTACCGCCCACCATGAAAGCTGGAACGCCCAGTAGTGGGCAGTAGGGACCAGGTTGACTACTACTGATATATACAAACATCAAAACTTCAAATTATTAGCTATTATAGTTTGGGGAAATATTTTCTAACTCAGAAAGATGTTTGTGTGCAAGTGCATAAATATGTGGTACATGGACTTATGTGATGAGTTTAAAATTCACAACTGAAAATTTTTAAGACAGTAAGTAATCCATTACTTTTCATGATGTCCTTAATCTGCTGTTAATCCTTTTTTCCTACATACATTGTCAATGCAATCCCCATATCATGTATATCATACAACAATTCTTTATGAATGGATATCCTCTACATTCCTTTCTTGTGTAACTTATCATTCACTATATAACTTTCCTACCCATATACTCCAAGACTGTTTTCCCTCCATTAATCTAGTTCAGTGTGTCTGTGTCTCAGCCACTTTAAGATGTATGGACTTCAACTTCCAGAATTCCCCAGCAAGAAGATCCATGCATCTTAAAAGTAGTTGAGATTGAGAAAAATTGATTTAGCTTATTGGAGTATAAACTATGGAAGTTCACACTATAATAATTCGATTATTTTAAATGCCACAACACTTGCTTTTTTATTGAAACATAAAAATATGGGTGAAAGTGTTTAACTTCTGTTAGTAAAGGCAAGATTTTATATTATCTACAAACATAATGTGCTCTCCCTAGAATAATATCATTACTACCTATATTGGACAATTGTTATGCCACAGGAGTACTGTGATTATCTTTCTTCTCTATACCATTATATATATATCACAAACAAAATGTGATTTGTTATTTATTTATTTATTTTGTCACAACATTATATATAAACACATATAATGAAAGAAAACAATAGGACAGGAACGGTAGGCACTTTTGTGCACTTATGCACACCCCTTATAGTCCTCTTAGGAATGGGGTGAGGTCAATGGTAGACAGTTTTTGGTTAAAGATTTTGGGAGTTTGAGAAGAGACCACAGAGTCAGGTAGTGTGTTCCAAGCGTTAACAACTCTTACAAAAGTCATATTTTCTGCAATCAAGATTCAAGCAGTTAACATTAAGTTTGAATCTATTGTTTGCTCTTGTATTATTGCGATTGAAGCTGAAGTAGTCTTTAACAGGAAGGACATTGCAATAGATGATTCTGTGTGTTAAACACAGGTCATGTCTGAGTCAGCGGAGTTCTAAGTTTTCTAATCCCAGGATTTCAAGTCTGGAGGTATAAGGTATTTTGTTGTTTACAGAGGAGTGGAGGACTCTTCTTGTAAAATATTTCTGGACTCGTTCAATTGTATTAATGTCAGAGATGTGGTATGGGTTCCAGACAGGTGAGCTGTATTCAAGAATGGGTCTTGCAAATGTTTTATATGCTCTGGTTAGTAGTGTAGTGTTTTTGGAAAAGAAGCTACGCAAAAAAAATCCAGCAAAAACTGTCTACTATTGACCTCACCCCATTCCTAAAAGGACTATAAGGGGCGTGCATAAGAACACAATAGTGCCTACCGTTCCTGTCTTATTGTTCCCTTCATTATATCAAATTAATATAGTTGATGCATATTTTTTTTACATATATATACATACATATATATATATATGTATATATATATGAATATATATATATTCTTCAAGATATGTTGTTTTATTTATGACAATGTTTGTGTAGACTGCTGTGACAAAAAGAAATAAAAAAAATTAGGTTTACAACTCTTAGAGCTTTTTTTGCTATGTAGTTGCAATGGGCTTTGGCACTTAGATCATTTGATATGAAAACTCCAAGGTCTTCTACAGGGTGGGGGTCGTCAGTAAAGTAATGTCCATCAAGCTTGTACTTAGTGTTTGGGTTCTTTTTTCCAATATGTAAGACTGAGCATTTGCTGGTTGAGATTTGGAATTGCCAAGTTTTAGACCAATTGGATACAAAGTCAAGGTCTTTTTGAAGGGTAGTAGTATTGGTGGTGTTAAATAGTTTAACATCGTCAGCAAAGAGAACACAATTACTTGAGATATGGTCACAGAGATCATTTATGTATAGTATGAAGAGTGTTGGTCCAAGAACGCTGCCTTGAGGAACGCCACTTTTGACAGGAACAGGATTTGATAGAGCATTGCTAATTTTGACCACTTGTTGTGTGTTTGATAGGAAAGCAGTTATCCAATTGTGAAGAGGTCCTGAAATTCCATAGGATTTTAGTTTTAGGAGAAGGTTATCGTGTACTACTGAGTCAAAAACTTTGCAGAATTCTATGTAGATTGCATCTATTGCTTTGCCTTGATCAAGATTTGTAGTCCATATGTTTTTGCAGTGGAGAAGTTGTAAGTTACATGATAATTTTTTTCTGAAACCAAATTGTTTATTAGAGAGTAGGTTGCTTGTTTCAAGGTGGAGGGTAATAGATTGGCTGATGATAGATTCCATTATTTTGCAGGTGACGCAACATAGAGAGATTGGTCTATAGTTTTCAACTAGGCTGGGATCTCCTTTTTTGAAGATAGGGATGACTGTGGCTAGAGACCAAAGTTTGGGAAGAGAACCAGTCGTGAAAGCTTTATCAAAGATTATGCTTAGGGGTTCTGCTATATTAATTGAAAGTTTTTTTTAAGAAGTATGCACATAGTCCATCAGGTCCAATAGATAAAGATGGTTTCAGGTTGCGAATAGCTTTTTCAACATTATCTTCTGTGAAGTATATATGTGTTAAGTCATTGTAATCATTGTTGGTACGATTGGGGAATGTCGGATATGTGCCATCACTGTTAACAAAGACTGAGCCAAAGAATGTGTTAAAGAGATTTCATCGTTACATTCTTTGTGCTTAGGATGGGTTGAAGTTTTTAAAGAAGGATTTCAAAAGCACATTTGCAAACAACTTTAAAGAAGAGAAGGACTGAATACATCAAAAGACATCACAGTACCTACAGAAAAGCTTTGCAAAAATCAAAACACATAAATGAACACAAGGAGAAAATTGTAAGATGCCAAGTCACAAAAGAAGAATACAGACAGGTGGCCTGGAACTGTAGACCTGGTGTCATGAGCAATAGCAATAGCACTTAGATTTATATACCACTCCATAGTGCTTTACTGTCGTGTCCCACTCCTCCGCTGACGGCCGGGTCAGGGAAATCTGAATCAGGCTTGCCTCTGCAGCTCTGCCCAAAGTCCTAGCAAAGTCCTCAGAGCAGGCAGGAGACCAGAAAGTGACTTCAGCAAGATAAGTTCGACTTTGCCTGACTCAGAGACTGCCAGAAAGCAGATCCTTTATATAGGCCATGGGGTGTGGCTCCATGACTCAGCACTCATTAAGGCCTGCCCCTCCCTTCCTTATGTTGCCTCCGCCTATCCAGTCTTCTGATGTGAGGGTCACTCCAATCAGCAGCTGTTGGAAATAAACTTTCCTCAGGCTCACATGCTGTGGAGGAGGGGGAGGGGTCTAGCTGCTCCGTTTGCCTGGGCATGGAGCCAGGGCTGGGGCCGGGGGATGCTCCCTCCTCTGCAGCCTGCTTGGGCATGGAGCCAGGGCTGGGACCAGGAGGTGCCCCCTCCTCTTCAGCTTGTCTGGGCATGGAGCCAGGACTGGGGCCGGGAGGCATATATTCCTCCGTGTTCGGGAGCAGATATATTCCTCCGTGTTCGGCTGCTGTGAGAGCGGACAAGACACAACATTTACAGCACTATCTGAGTAATCTATAATGTTAGCATATTGCCCCCAAACAAACTGGATCCTCATTTTACCAACCTGAGAAGGATGAATCAACCTTGAGGTGGTCAGGATCAAACTCCAGGCTGTGGGCAGAATTGGCCTGAAATGCTGCATTCTAACTGTTGTACCACCACAGATCCATGAGTGCTACATAGTGAGATAGAAGTAACCTAAAGGGCATCTTTGGATATGTTCAATATTAAGATGCCTATGTAGATCCTGTCTATTTTCATATCACTGGTTGTAGTTGCATTAACTCCTTGGTAGAAGATTCACAGTCACGGCTTGACTTGATTAGACTATTTATGCAGACATAATAAATAAATATAAATAATGTTTATAACTTCCAGTATTTAAATGCATGGCTTCTTTCTCCCACTGTTCTTAATAGTGTTTGGCATGGCATTTAATAGCCTTGAAGTCAAGAAGTTGTTGCAATAGTCACCTCTGAGTGGGGAATTACTAGCTCCTATTTTAACCTTTCCAGTCAACAAAGAGTGATTGGGGAGAAATGCTTTTCAAGTACCTGAAAGGATGTCTCATAAGGTGAAGACACAACCTGTTTTCTATTGTTGCAGAGTGCAGGATATGCAAAATATTGGATTTAAATCATAAGATGAAAGATTCTACTAAAACTTAGAAAATAGTAAAGCAATATGTCTATGGAGATTCTCAGTCCTCCAGGTCATGGTTTTCCCAAAGGTGTTTTTTCAAGAGGCAACTGGACTTCCTGGTTTTTCTTTGAAGACGTTTTGCTTCTCATCCAAGAAGCTTCTTCAGCTCTGAGTAAGAGCAATACAACAATATAACCAATTACCAAACATGTGGTGGACTCCCTGGACATGTTCTTGTGTAAAATTCTGTCTGGGAGCTTTAATTTGGATTCTAGCATTGAGAAGAGGGCTGTACTGATAGTGTAAAATGTTCCTTTCCAACTCTGTTTTCATTTCAAAAGCTAGATTGGACTAAAAAGGTTAGCATTTGAATATTTGGGTTGTAGGCTTTCAAGTAAATGATGACTTGCACAAAAATATGCACTAAAACTAGTCAATCTTCTGGTGGCCAAAGATAACTCTTTTAAGAAGCCCAAAGTAAGTGAAGCATATGATGCCTGGGCAATGCTACATTGGTTTTTTGAGGGAGCTGTTATGACCAAGGCCCAAGTAGTGAGTACTAAACACAATTCAGTCTTCAACAGACTTATTTTATTAAAACAGCTGAGAATTAATTCATTCTCAGCTTAGTCCACAACAAAATTCTTAATGACCAGTCCATTGGCCTTATCACCAACCTTTGATGTCTTTGGCAACCTGCAAAAGGCTTTTCTTGGCAACCCCCCCACAAAGTTCAAGAGATGCTGACAAGAAACATGGAAATCAATGTTGCTTCTCTACAAAGAACCCATCGACTCGTTGCTGCTTTTTTAAGCCCTATGGGAGTGGTCAATCGTCTTCTGGCTTTATTCCCAAGTTGTCCTTTTTTCTTCAGCTGCTCTTGCCTTCTGGCAGCTCTTCGTATGCATGCACTAGGAACAGGCTCCTCCTGTTCCTCTGCCTGTCTGCTGTCCGCTTCTGGAGGCTCCTGAGTCCATGCATCACTCCCAGATGTCCCTGGCCCCATCTCTGCCTCCAATGCAGAGCCCTTGTCTGGGCCTTCCCCTGATTCTAGGACTGGCCCATTGTCCTCAGCCTCCTCATTGTCTGACTCCATTGCCAGGTCCACGGGCTGCTGGGGGACCACAACAGGAGGAGTGGTTTTTTTATGGTGGTTGTTCAAAATCTGATAGGCCTAATTGCCTATTTAGAGTTTTGGTTTTCATGGTTTTCTGATTTCTAGCTGGTAGCAATTGGCACGATCATCTTTTGGAAATCACATTTTGTGATTTTGAGGACCACAAGAAGGAGTCACATGGGCCACTAGTACTTTTCCCTTGGTATACATAAATCCTTTATGAAATTTAGAATTTTCTCAAAGGCAGTGGTGGATAGTGAAACTAGAACTAGAAAGTAAGTTGAGCAATACGTTGCATGTGGACCTGCTGTACCTTGCTATAGATGTTTATATATGATATATCTACAACATGTATCTCTGTACTTTTTTTGTTTTTACATTTTTAGCATTAACTACAACATCCTATGCATGTCTACATAGAAGTAATTTCCATGGAGATTCGCTGAGTCTTTTTTCTGGATGAAAAGCAGGGAGATCCACCAATCAGAGGCCATGTTAACTGTAAACAGAACAGAAAGCCTGACAGTCACTATGGCCAAGGTGGAAGAAGGAACTGAAATCCAGAAAGGGAGGGGTATCTTAAGGTGTCTTCATTTCCAGCTGGTATACTCATGATAAACAAGCAGCTGAAAGCTTTAGTGTTAAAAAAAATATGCTAGATCTCTAAAAATATCCTATCACTTTGCTGAATATTAAAAAAAGAAAGACAGAAACCACCAACAACAAAATGAACAACCACCACCATATAAAGTACATTTCATGTTAGCAATTATTTGGAAGTGAGTTGAAAATAAATATTTAAGTTGTATAATTTATATCATAGGTGAATTTAAAATACAGTAAAATATTTGATTCGGATTGCTATATGACAAACAAATCAGAAAAGGAAAACCAGAAGTAATTATTAGAGTATATTCTCTATCAAGAAAAGCAACACAGTTTAAAAAAGCATGAGGATCTGATATAGACATTAGAATAGAATAGAATAGAATAGAATAGAATAGAATAGAATAGAATAGAATAGAATAGAATAGAATAGAATAGAATAGAATAGAATAGAATAGAATACTTTATTGGCCAAGTGTGATTGGACACAGAAGGAATTTGTCTTGGTGCATATGCTCTTAGTGTACATAAAAGAAAAGATACCTTCATCAAGGATTCTATGTACAACACTTAATGATAGTCACAGGGTACAAATAAGCAATCAGGAAACAATCAATATCAATATAAATCGTAAGGATACAAGCAACAAAGTTACAGTCGTACAGTCATAAATTGAAGGAGATGGGTGATGGGAACGATGAGAAGATGAATAGTAGTGCAGATTTAGTAAGTAATTTGACAGTGTTGAGGGAATTATTTGTTTAGCATAATTTTTATAAAGGCAAGTATTATATTTAGTTATTGGTAGCATTTTCCCCTACCTTCCTTAAAAGTCTTTCCTTTATAACAACTGATTTTTTTCTCTCCCAGAAGCAGTCAATTCATTCAGGAATCAGTTGAACGAAAGAAATGAGATAAGAAATGTTTACTGCAGATGGTTAAGCACAAGTGAGGGCAATGCGTCTCCTGGTAGATTGTTGTTTCAGTTTGCATACATTAAGGGTAGTGATTTCAGTCACAGAATTTGCCTCCCAGTTATTGAAATGCATAAAATGAATGTGTTGCTTATGTTGGGTGGTGATATAAATCTCCATTTCTATGTGCCAGGCTCCGTTTTCCATTTATCTCTTAAAACCAGATTACAAGTGCCTTATTGGGATTATACCAATATTACCAGCTGTTCTGGATCCTTCATTGTTCATATGACATGTTTCTTGTATCCTTGTAACTTGGGTAATGAAAAATCATAAGAATATACATCAGACAGCGTTATAGAAATCCTTACTGTATGTTTTCCTCACTTTCTTGCCTCCTCAGACTCTGCGTCTGTATGCTGGGCGTCAATGATTTTGTGCAATTCTGACATCTGCTGTGGTATACTATTTAATTCATCACTTTTACCTCTTAGAAGATGAATCCTCATAATTGCTAGGCTCAGAGCTGTAAATCCAGCTAAGCCACGTAATATCTCTTCAATGCTTCCTCATAGCTTATTGTATAGATTGACAGACTAGTATGCCTTTTTTTATGGGAATGGATATCAAAAGCCTCCCATCAGTAGCAATCTTGTCTAATTTTGGTAACTATACTTTAATATTTCGCCACCATGATATTTTTGTTCCTTGACAGTTTTTTGCTACATTTGACTGTGGATTGTGTATGTTATAACATTGTGTGAGTATTGCAAAACATTTTTAGCATCACAAAGAACAACTGATACTAGACTTGAACTCAATGATAGCTAATCAGAGATATAATTGTGGAAGGAAACAGATTGAAGAAAAAAGCCTTGCCTAAATATTATTAATATTTTAACATAATGGAACAAAGAAAAAATAACAGCAAGGATTTCAAAAAGTCAGAGAGGCATTTTGTAATTAAGAAACATAAATGTCAACTCGGCAAAACTTATTATTTCTAAGGAGAGAAGAATTGGTAAAGTATGAATAAAGTTTTCAATCTGCCTCCCAATATTATTGTATTGGGGAAGAGCCCTTGTTAAGTCAACCTCTCATTAGACACAATTTCAGGTCTTCACAGAACTACTCTCTTTGTTTTGCATGTATCTTTTTAGGTTGAATTTGGAAGGGAAAGAGCACGTCCATTCTATTGTTAGAGATCTGCTCCCTGTACAGCAGAACATAATTTCATACTATTTTTAGTTGAGAAACCAATGAAAATGCCATATTGAGAACTAAAGTTGGGATATCATCATTATAAAGCCCAAAAGAAGCCTCAGTGTCTTCACAACGTTCTAACCATTTATTGTCATACCAAAGGCCTTACCAAAAAAAATAGAAATCATGGTCTTAAATCCCCCTACTCTTTTTTCTAAAACTCCAAAATGAATGTGAACTTTTGGTAACAGTTTAGTACACTTCAACCGCTTGGGGAAAATCTCTCTTCCCTTTCAGTGTAGGCCACATTTTGTAAAGTATACTTGGTTGATTCATGATCTAGGCTTCATTCAAAGCAATTAATCCCTCTTGGTGAGTTTTGTTGGCTAATTCCCATGGCTTTATTGACTGTAGTGCAATCATGCTGGCCTGTTCCATTAAGTACATCATGACTCTTTAACAGCATTAAAAATATTCCATGACCTTTACTTGCATTTAGTACTTTACTCAATTAAAGCACAGATCTGAAATGCATTCCACCATGCAATTAAAGTGAAATTTATCTGAAATTTATCTCTGGATATTCTGTGCTGGGAAATAATGGCTGCATGGTGTGGCAGTGGTGTCTTTGTGATGTGCTGTTATAGCTCACTAAAAACTATTGCAGTTTTCAATATGTTCTTATGGACTTGAGAATACATAATGGAACTGAGCTGTAAGCAGATATAAGAAACTCAAGCATATAGCTTTTCTCCTTTCACCTCTAACTCTAAAATTACATATTTTTGCAAGCCATTCCATACATTTTAATTAATTTGATTGTGAATTAGAGGACAGTTGCCCTAAGTCTCTGCTGTGATGAATACATTAGATCACTGTGTGTTAGAACACTAATTGGTGTTACATAGAGAAGTGACCCTTCTATACTGCAAGTGATATGAGAAAACCTATGTTGGATCAGACTCACAAATGAGATATCAGCAACTTCCTTTTCATCTTCTCAGCATTTGGCATCAAGAAATCTAATGCCCATTATACAAAAGTTATCATATAGCCATTACATCTACCAGCCATGAATAACTTTATCCTAAAATAAAATTTTATCCTTAAACTAACATCCTATGGCATCTCAGGACCCCTCCACAAATGGATATCTACTTTTCTGTCTAACAGACAACAAGTGGTCAAAATTGGCAATGCTTTATCAAATCCTGTTCCTGTCAAGAGTGGCATTCCTCAAGGCAGCGTCCTTGGACCAACACTCTTTATTCTATACATTAATGATCTTTGTGACCATATCTCAAGTAATTGTGTTCTCTTTGCTGACGATGTCAAACTATTTAACACCACAGACAACACTTCTATCATTCAAAACGACCTTGACCATCTAACCGCTTGGTCTAAAAATTGGCAACTCCAAATTTCAACCAGCAAATGCTCTTACATATAGGAAAAAAGAACCCTAAAACTAAGTACATACTAGATGGACATTACCTTACAGACGACCCCCATCCTGTTAAAGACCTTGGAGTTTTCATGTCAAATGATCTAAGTGCCAAAGCCCACTGCAACTACATAGCAAAAAAAGCTCTAAGAGTTGTAAACCTAATTTTGCGTAGCTTCTTTTCCAAAAACACCACACTACTAACCAGAGCATATAAAACATTTGCTAGACCAATTCTAGAATACAGCTCACCTGTTTGGAACCCTCACCACATCTCTGACATCAATACAATTGAACGTGTCCAGAAATATTTTACAAGAAGAGTTCTCCATTCCTCTGAAAACAACAAAATACCTTATCCCACCAGACTTGAAATCCTAGGCTTAGAAAACTTGGAACTCCATCGCCTTCGACAAGACCTAAGTTTAACTCACAGAATCATCTATTGTAATGTCCTTCCTGTCAAAGACTACTTCAGCTTTAATTGCAATAATACAAGGGCAACCAATAGATTTAAACTTAATGTAAACCGCTTTAATCTAGATTGCAGAAAATATGACTTCTGCAACAGAATCATCAGTGCTTGGAATACTTTACCTGACTCTGTGGTCTCGTCCCATAATCCTAAAAGCTTTAACCAAAAACTTTCTACTGTTGACCTCACCCTATTCCTAAGAGGACCATAAGGGGCGTGCATAAGCGCACAAACGTGCCTACCGTTCCTGTCCTATTGTTTTTCTTTTCTTCTTCCTATATATGTTTATATGTGTATATACTATATAATCTTTTTGTATGATGTTGTGACAAAATAAATAAATAAATAAATAAAAATAAAAATAATTTTTCTACTTTTGTTTTACCAAGATTTTAGCAACTTCATTCCAAGATTTCTGTTCAACAGACAACAGAAGCACAAGTTATGCTTTGTCTTTTGCCCATGAATAGAATGGAAAGTGGCGGCGAAGCTCTCAACCTTGGCAATCTAAGATGTGTGGACTTGGGTGGCTGGGGAATTCTGAGAGTTGAATACCACACGTCTTGTTGGTATTCAACTCTCAGTTGAATAGTTGCCAAGGTTGAGAAACATTACTGTAGATACATATGGAAATGTCTCGATGGGATTAAAATTGCATCTGATTTCCTCTAACAAGTGATTCTGAGAAGACATTAACATCTTTGCATAATTATTGGTGGGGATTTGGTATTTAATCATAAGTCATTTTAGCCAATGTAAACACACTAGAAAACTAAGACAAGTAGAATTGAATAAAGACATAGGTGGAATTCCTTAAAACAAAACCTCATAGTGTTTGAATGCTTGCAGCCTGCTTCAAAAATTATACAGCCAATTTTTTCTGGTTAAGAAGTTTTGTAAAGTTACTGAAATGTTATTTACCTAAACTTCTTTCATAAATCAGATTCTTCATATTCTAGTCTCATGTCTCTCCCCCATCATATAACTGGGCACATGAGGGAGATTATAAAAACATGAGAAAAAGCAATAAACCCACAAAAGACTTCACTTTGTGTAGAATAGTTTAGCAAAGCTATACAGTACATCCTCCTGACTGAGAAATACAGACAGCCGCTTAATCATTTCTATTTTCCCCCCGAGTAAAGAACAAGTGAACTGTCCATCTTTTTGTCTTTTAAATCATGCCAATATAGCAGATTGTTCATCTTTTCCCAGATGTATTCAAGTGTCAGTTCACTTTTGTGCCTTTTATTCTTAACTTTGCAGGCTGACAAGGTGCAGATAGATTTGTGCTATCTCTTAGTAAAGGAATCAGTCTTTTTTTTTGTATAGGTCAGAAACTTTTGGCATTTATTTTTTTTAAATAAATCTATTTCATTTTCCCATCCCATTTATGGGGGGAAAATCCAACTTTTGATGAGCATTTATGAAAGAAAATCAAATGAACCCCATGCGTTCCTAATTTTGGACAATAAGGCTTTACCATTTCCACAAATATTGCAAAGGCTGATTTTATAATATAATTTCTTGCTGTTTAGTTGTGGTCAAAAATGTCTACAGAACTATATACCTGTTTTCTCTGTCACAAAAATGTGTTAGATTAAAAGGGTATAGGCAAAAAAACAAAATGAGATAAATTTAGAATATATAGTTTTGTGACTCATAGATTTATGCTTAGCATGTGAATAGCAATTATAATTAGGGGCATTTCAGTAATTTTATATTTTAGAGTACACTGAGCCTTAAGTTCTCCCAATGCTATGTAAACTTCAGGATTCAAGCCTAATTGGCTAAAAACATATAGAGGTAACACATTAAAAAACCATTATCAATTTTAAATTTATGTTATGCTTATATACAGTATATATCAAATTTTACAGCCTGTCAATGAAGTAGTTCAAAGTTAATTCTTCTTTAGAAGAAGAATGGTATCCATTCCTACTTACTGTATATTGCAGTAGAACAACACAATTGCTAGCATAGACCAAGCTTAATGAGAAGGCAAAAGAAAAAATCTGATCAAATCTATACAGAATCCTTTAAAAATTTTGACAGGCACAAGCAAAAAAATATATATTTTAAATATCCTCTCCAACCCACTTTATTTATAGAATGCAATAATAGGCAATATCCTAAAATAGTTAGCAAGGGAAATGCATGAACTTTAGGTACATTAAGGTACATATACAGCTGGAGCAAAATGGTGAATTCCCACATCACTCTAGTTCAGAGGTGGGTTTCAGCAGGTTATGACCACTTCTGGAGAACTGGTAGTGGAAATTTTGAGTAGTTTGGAGAACCAGTAGTAAAAATTCTGATTGGCCCTACCCCCATTATGCCTCCCAAGTCCCAGCTGATCGAGAGGAAATGGGGATTTTGCAGTAACCTTCCCCTGGATTGGGGAGGGAATGGAGATTTTACATTGTCCTTCCCCTGCCATGCCCACCAAGCCACACCCACCAAGCCATGCTGCGCCCACCAAGCCACACCCACAGAAACAGTAGTAAAAAAAATTTGAAACCCACCACTGCCTTAGTTCCTCCCCTTCCTCCCCTTCCTCACCTGAGATCCAGTCTTGTGACAGGAAAAGGAATGACCTATGAGAAGAAACACCTTGGGTGATCTCATGTCCTTCTTTTTAATCCGGAGACGATCAAAGGCTGCAAATCATCTGGTCCACTCGTCTGCAGAGCTGTCTTGGTCATCTTCCTCTGGAAGCCAATTCACATAGTTATTTCAAGAAATCTACTTGGATAATAGGTTACCCTAAAATGTGAATAAAATGATGTTGCTTTCAAATAATAGGTGTAATTGCTTCTGTATGTCAGACAATAGTAATAGTTTATTAGTAGCTATGTGCTGAAAGCTTTATGTGAAGATTAAGGTGAAAGACAGCAGCTGTCAGGCAGAAGATATAGACATGTAACAACTATTGATCTTCAAGGCTATCATGTGATATTCCAACATCTATTAATTCATGGAAAAGCAGATGAAAGAAGCTATGAGTTTAAGCCACAATTTATATCATTTGAGTAATTTGCAACTTGTCATTGATAATAGGTAATCACCTGTGTTGTAAGACTTCATTTTTATGTGCAATTAAAATTCTTTTGTAGCTGAGCTTGTCTTCTCCTAAGTATAGCCAGGCTAAATCATAAACTGTCAGGGTTTATGGATTTTTGTTCGAGAGGCTGATATTGTAATGAAGGAAGTCAGTGAATGAAGAGTTTTATTCATATTAGTGGGTGACGAATAGGAGATTTATTCTAGGTTATTTATTTTAGGTTACGAGATACATTGACTTTAACAAACAGTGGTATTTTTTGGGAAACCAAAGTGGTAATCCACTCGAAAGGTCTGATATTTGTGGCACCAACTTCAGATTTAATATCTTATTAAAAAGGAGAACATCTTAAAAATGCAGCCCAGCTGTTTAAACTAGATTGTGGGGCAAGCTCTGGATATGAACTCAGCTGCTGCAGGGATTTCAAATCATCCCTCTTTAACTTAAAATGGAAAATGTTAATGCTTGACTATTATCTACTTAAACAAATTGTTTACTGTGGAGTCCTTGGGGTTCTCTGGGCTTGGTTGTTTGTTTGCAGACACTTCAACACCCAACAAGTGACATCTTCAGTACAGTACAAGTAAGTGTGGAGGGGTCTGTTCCTTGTAAGTTCTCTTCCAGTTTTGGTGGTGTGTGGTTTTGTCCTGGGCAATTTCTTTGATTGTTTTCTGTTTGACTGTTTGTCTGGTATTAATCCCTGCTTAGTTGGGTGCTGGCTTCTGGACAGGATGTATTCTGGTCTTTCCGTCCCTTTCTTAGAATTTTTATTGTCTCTTTTGAATGCTGTGAAAATGTGGTTTAATTTTATATGTCTATTAATGGCTGATTTGTATAATGACAAGCTTCCAGAATATACCCAACATTTTTGGATTTGGCTTGGTCTAGGATGCTTACAGTTTTCCAGTTGAAACTATGGCTGAGTCTGTCCATGCGTTATGAGGTTAAAGAATTTTCATCATGTCTTCCAATTGCTAGTTGATGTTCATGGATCTAGTCTTTTTACTGTCCTACGTGGTCCTACATGGGGGCCGTTTCAGTGACTCTACATTTTACTGCATATTGTAGATGATTTTTATGGTAGATCTTATTTTTTCTTCTTGGGCACACTTAAGATGTGTTGGAGGGCTTTAGTTGATTTGTTGGGATGGTGAAGATGTGTGGGTATAATAGCCTGTTGATTGTTTCTGATAGGTTTTTAAGGCCACAGTGGTGTTATCTTTTTCATACCTTATGTTGGCCTGATGTTTTGGGAATGTTGCAATGCATTTATGTTCATCTGAGCAATGTTTTACACAGCTTTTCTTGTGGGCCCTGTTGCTTTGTTAACTTTGGCAATGGAGCACTTGTTTAGTGTGAGTTATTTTTTTATTGACTTGCAGTCCTCTTTTCTGTTGATGAGGATATCCAGGAAGGGGAATGTGTTGTTGTTTTCCTTTTTGCTTATGCATTGTCCTTTAAAGATACTGATTGTTTCATGTATCTTCTCTAGTTCATTTTTGTTGTTATGATGGTGTCATCACCTGGATCCATACTTGGTTGTATGTGTGGGAGAGCTACGGTTTCTAGATGCTGTATTATGTTCTTGGCTATGAGACTATAATGATATTCAAATATTTGCAAGTGTCTTATTTTATGATGCCCATAGCTAAGAGTAATACAGCTAATAAAATTGTGGGGAATTTATCAACAATATCTGGAAGACTATCATTGTATACTTTGTTGAAGCTGGAGGAGTGACCACATTATGACTGCAAGCTGTCTGAAGTTTCTTCTTTTTTTTGTCCCCTTTCTGCCTTTATGTGAGTTTAATTTGATATGTGGGGAATTTATCAACAATATCTAGAAGACTATCATTGTATACTTTGTTGAAGCTAGAGGAGTGACCACATTATGACTGCAAGCTGTCTGAAGTTTCTTCTTTCTTTTGTCCCCTTTCTGCCTTATATGAGTTTAATTTGATATTCTCTGCCAGTCTTTGGCACAACACAGTAGTCTGCATAGTGTCAGTGAACTCACAATATGTGGCAGTAATTGACATGTTAATGAACTGTGCCTAGGGAGCATGTTACAGTAGTTGCTACCACATTACCAGAGAAAAGTTAATGAAGAAATTTCCTGTGAAGTTCATTTAATAGAAGACAAGGTGAAAAAGAAAAAGAGTGATTGACCCAATTTTTTAAGGGGATGATTTCAGCTAGTTACCATGATGGTACACTTTAGGAGTGATAATATAGTCCAGTATGGGGATGTAGAAGTTGCTAAAATATAATTGCCAACAGTCCCAATGAACACATAGCCTAAGATGCTGAAAAGAGAAATAGTATGCTGTAGTGGTTAAGGCATCAGGCTACAAATCACAAGTCTATCAGTTCTAGTCTCACCTTAGGCACAAAGTCAGCTATGACCTTGGGGCAATCATTCTCTTTTCTAGCCCTAGAAAGAGGCAAGGAGAAATCATTCTGAAAGCTTTCCAAGAAAACTGGAGAGACTCATTCAAGCAGTGACCAGAAGTCAACACTGACTCAAAGGGATATATATATGAGTGCAGGTGTGCACACAGAAACACACACACTGAAAACAACTTTAGCAACTTGGAGGAGGGTCACATATGATATAGAGAAGATTTTGGTGTCTGATATACAGAAGAAAGCCTTCTTTAGCATTGATTCCTAGATTTTGAAATGGTCTCTGAAGGTAATAGAGAGGCATTTAGTCCCAATCCAGTTCTAGCATTTAGAAAATGGCAGAAAAAACAACCATTTTGGCAATATTGACCAAAATGAGGATAATATTAATTTTGATTTGATTTTAATTGCATTGATTTTTTTTATTTTAATTGCATTGATTTTCTTTGTATTTTACAGTTTGCTTTCTTGTTTATAAGCTACCTAGAGTGCTTTCATAAATAAATGGGGTATAAATGTAATAATAAATGAAGGTTAGACTTTATTGTCACAGTCTTTTCTCATACTTTCTCTAATGTAAAGACAGTCTCCCAGTGGCCACATTGTTTTTGTAATGTGTATCTTAAAGCTCTTGGTAATATTTCTGTTCTTGAAGGAAAAAATGAAGTTAAGAAATTAAAAAGTTCTGTGTGAATTCAATAGTGGAACTTTTATTGCACAATTTATTGCCTCAAAAATATTAGTCCTTTCTCTTTTAAAAAAAAAGCCAATATCTAATTATTAGATCCAAGAATATACTTTTGGTGGGAGAGTTATGGAAGCTATCTTTATTGAATACACAAAAAGTAGACAAATGGAACTAATAAAAGTATAGATGACAAATAACTTGAAGAGCCTTCATTCATGGAAACAGTGAAAGGAAAAATAATTGTCCATATATTGAATACAGACTTCATTGGTGGTGACAAAAATGTATATCATGGGTTACTTGTATGCATGAGGGATGCAAACAAACAATGAAAATGGTAAATAATACATTTGTGATAAACCAAAAACTAAAATAGGGCTTAAAAAGAAGATGTTAGAAGGAAAGGAAAGACTTTGAAAGAATGATTGGGATGAGTCAATGATTCTCAATGAAACATATTCTGAGGAAAAATGCACCATAAATAAAATGGGACAACTATTACTAATTCAACAAAACATACTGGTTTGGAAATATGGAAAAAAAGCTTTCTTGCAGTTTCAAGGTATAAGATATAAATGATTAATTTATTCCAATTTCAGTTAGGAAAGAGAAGCTATATTCCATGATAACAAGCATTATTAAAACAGAAATCATATCATGTGAGTGAAACCATGAAAGGATTTCTGTTTTAATAACACTTGCTATGATGCTAGTTTTGTGATCTCTAACTGGTTAGATCAAATATCCAGAAGAAAGAAAGTGATGATAATTTCAATGACAGCAATTAAAGCTATGGGGCACTTCAGACTCAATTACCCAAAGATGTTTTGGAGTGTGCCAGAGGTGTTCAGAGAACTATTGAACAATTAGGCACTGAACCTTTTTTTGAAAATTGAAACCAAACAACTAAAAACCTGATACTGCAATAGTTTGTGATTATTGGCTAGTAAGAAAAAACCAGTATGCCAACAAAGAGAGAGAGAGAGAGATGAAAGAATTTTAAATATTAAATGTTTAAATATTTTATAAAATTATTAAATGTTTTTATTTATTTAGTAAATTTATATGGCCACCCATTTCCTATACATTATTTTAGGCAATTAACAATAAAATAGAAAATACCATTCAATTGCCATATATACTTGATGATAAGCTGAAACTGGAATTTTTACCAAAATACCATGAAAAATATGCCACTGAAGATGAGCCAGCCCTGGACATTTTGTATGTTTTAATTGTCATAACTGTTACATTTTTCATCGTATTTGAGTTAAAAATTGAATGTTGGATTTGTCTGCTTGTGTGTGTGTGTTTCTGTGTGTGTGTGTACTTGAAGAAAGAATTACCATATACAGTATAGTTGCAGATATGTCCATCTGTGGATAAGTGAATCCTATTTTTTGTGTGTGTTTTGGCACCTACAATTCTTGGTTTATATATGATATAAATAAAATATTTTTCTGAATGTCTTTTTTCATGCCACAAATGTTTTTATCAATATATATTTTAGCTTATGCAGGTGGTACACATATGGCAGAGGTCTGAAGTGAACTAGGAAAAAAAACCCATCAAATTAGATCATTTACACCAACTTAAAGTGTTTAAAATCCCTAGATTAAATATGTGCAAAGAACATTTACTGTAGCTAGTGTAAACTTATGGCCAATTGTCTTGAAAGATCCCTTCTTTTTTGCCTACAAGGCTGGCGTAATATGTCCAGTGAATAACTGTTAATATCACTATCTGTTCCTGATCTTCATTTTTGGAAGGGTTACTAGGGAATCTTGCCCACTTCTACCCTGTTTTTAAAGTGCCTTAGATTTAGAGATATACCAAACTAGGGGTCTCCAACCTTGGCAACTTTAAGACTTGTGGACTTCAACTCCCAGCTTTGCTGGCTGAGGAACTCTGGGAGTTGAAGTCCACAAGTCTTAAAGCTGCCAAGGTTGGAGACCCCTGGACTAAACTACCAAACTTTTTTTTTAGTTTTATTTCTTTTCCATCTATATATTCATGTTGTCTTCTGTTAAACATCTCATAAAAGATTACAAGATTTTCTTGTACGTAGCATCCAAACTATGCTCTTAAGTATTTATCTTTACTTCTAACCTAATAAATTTTTGAGTGCAAATAAAATTATCATAATATTCACATGATTATGCATAATACGTTTTAAGTCAAGGAGTATATCACTATGGATTTCAGCATGCAAACACTTTTTGGAATTGTATATGTATCCAGGAAGTATGAGCTGAATAAATTGTTTAGCCATACAAACTCAGTGAAATATCGTAAAAGCAATGGCTACTTCAGCCATGAGATTGCATTTTGAACAGTGATTGCTTAGAGCAGAGGTCTTCAAACTTGGCAGCTTTAAGACTTGTGGACTTCAACTCCCAGAATTCTCTAGCCAGCTATGCTGGCTAGACAATTCTGGGAGTTGAAGTCCGCAAGTCTTAAAGCTGCCAAGTTTTAGGACCCCTGGCTTAGAGTGAGCCTTCATTATGTGCTGCACTAGAACATGTGCTGTAGTATAAAAGAGGCTAAAAGAGTTTTCTAGAAGCCACATACTTTGAGGTGTAAACAAACAAGGAGAAGTATCTTCAGGACTATGTACTCATGGTAAGCAATAGACTGTAAGTATGTGGTATGTGTGTGAGCCGAATGATATCAACCTTAGTTGTAGTTTTTGTTTATTTTTCCATTTAGTCTTCTTTTACATCACTGTCTCTCAAACAAAGTTTAAGAGACCCTAGTGAATAAACTTCCATAAAATATGGTATTTGGAACTTCTTAATTTTAGCCAGTTTGCTTATGAAACAGATATTATATATCTATTATATGTGAATTTTGCTGGTTTTAACATGACATTGTCAACTACTTTGAAGTAGCTTCATTTCCCACTGAAGTTTGATTAATCTCTCATGTTTTCCACCCAAGCAAAAATCACATAATGATGCTTTCTAATTTTGCGGTTACTTGAATTCACACTGATTATGAGATTAGATGTAATGACAATAATT